>NW_028189035.1:0-141864 GCF_054131305.1 Coturnix japonica | reverse complement strand
AGTGACGTCACTTCCGGGTTTGGTGACCTCACTTCCGGGTGTGGTGACCTCACTTCCGGGTGTGGTGACCTCACTTCCGGGTTTGGTGACCTCCCTTCCGGGTTTGCTGACCTCACTTCCGGGTTTGCTGAAGTCACTTCTGGGTCTGCTGAAGTCACTTCTGGGTTTGCTGACCTCACTTCCGGGTTTAGTGACGTCACTTCCGGGTGTGGTGACCTCACTTCCGGGTTTGCTGACCTCACATCCGGGTTTGCTGACCTCACTTCCGGGTGTGGTGACCTCACTTCCGGGTTTGCTGACCTCACTTCCGGGTTTGCTGACCTCACTTCCGGGTTTAGTGACGTCACTTCCGGGTTTGCTGACCTCACTTCCGGGTTTAGTGACGTCACTTCCGGGTTTGGTTACCTCACTTCCGGGTGTGGTGACCTCACTTCCGGGTTTGGTGACCTCACTTCCGGGTTTGCTGACCTCACTTCCGGGTTTAGTGACGTCACTTCCGGGTTTGGTGACCTCACTTCCGGGTTTGCTGACCTCACTTCCGGGTGTGGTGACCTCACTTCCGGGTTTGCTGACCTCACTTCCGGGTTTGCTGACCTCACTTCCGGGTTTAGTGACGTCACTTCCGGGTTTGCTGACCTCACTTCCGGGTTTAGTGACGTCACTTCCGGGTTTGGTTACCTCACTTCCGGGTGTGGTGACCTCACTTCCGGGTTTGGTGACCTCACTTCCGGGTTTGCTGACCTCACTTCCGGGTTTAGTGACGTCACTTCCGGGTTTGGTGACCTCACTTCCGGGTTTGCTGACCTCACTTCCGGGTTTGCTGGTATCACTTCCGGGTTTAGTGACGTCACTTCCGGGTTTGGTGACCTCACTTCCGGGTGTGGTGACCTCACTTCCGGGTTTGCTGACCTCACTTCCGGGTGTGGTGACCTCACTTCCGGGTGTGGTGACCTCACTTCCGGGTTTGCTGACCTCACTTCCGGGTTTGCTGAAGTCACTTCTGGGTCTGCTGAAGTCACTTCTGGGTTTGCAGACCTGAGTTCCGAATTAGCAGACCTCACTTTCCTGGTCTGCTTACCTCACTTCCGGGTATGCTGACCTCACTTCCGGGTTTAGTGACGTCACTTCCGGGTGTGGTGACCTCACTTCCGGGTTTAGTGACGTCACTTCCGGGTTTGGTGACCTCACTTCCGGGTTTGCTGACCTCACTTCCGGGTTTGCTGGCATCACTTCCGGGTTTAGTGACGTCACTTCCGGGTTTGGTGACCTCACTTCCGGGTGTGGTGACCTCACTTCCGGGTTTGCTGACCTCACTTCCGGGTGTGGTGACCTCACTTCCGGGTGTGGTGACCTCACTTCCGGGTTTGCTGACCTCACTTCCGGGTTTGCTGAAGTCACTTCTTGGTCTGCTGAAGTCTCTTCTGGGTTTGCAGACCTGAGTTCCGAATTAGCAGACCTCACTTTCCTGGTCTGCTTACCTCACTTCCGGGTTTGCTGGCATCACTTCCGGGTTTAGTGACGTCACTTCCGGGTTTGGAGACCTCACTTCCGGGTTTGGTGACCTCACTTCCGGGTGTGGTGACCTCACTTCCGGGTTTTGTGACGTCACTTCCGGGTTTGGTGACCTCACTTCCGGGTTTGCTGACCTCACTTCCGGGTTTGCTGACCTCACTTCCGGGTTTGCTGAAGTCACTTCGGGGTCTGCTGAAGTCACTTCTGGGTTTGCTGACCTCACTTCCGGGTTTTGTGACGTCACTTCCGGGTTTGGTGACCTCACTTCCGGGTGTGGTGACCTCACTTCCGGGTTTGCTGACCTCACTTCCGGGTGTGGTGACCTCACTTCCGGGTTTGCTGACCTCACTTCCGGGTTTGCTGACATCACTTTCGGGTTTAGTGACGTCACTTCCGGGTTTGGTGACCTCACTTCCGGGTGTGGTGACCTCACTTCCGGGTGTGGTGACCTCACTTCCGGGTTTGGTGACCTCCCTTCCGGGTTTGCTGACCTCACTTCCGGGTTTGCTGAAGTCACTTCTGGGTCTGCTGAAGTCACTTCTGGGTTTGCTGACCTCACTTCCGGGTTTAGTGACGTCACTTCCGGGTTTGGTGACCTCACTTCCGGGTTTGCTGACCTCACATCCGGGTTTGCTGACCTCACTTCCGGGTGTGGTGACCTCACTTCCGGGTTTGCTGACCTCACTTCCGGGTTTGCTGACCTCACTTCCGGGTTTAGTGACGTCACTTCCGGGTTTGCTGACCTCACTTCCGGGTTTAGTGACGTCACTTCCGGGTTTGGTTACCTCACTTCCGGGTGTGGTGACCTCACTTCCGGGTTTGGTGACCTCACTTCCGGGTTTGCTGACCTCACTTCCGGGTTTAGTGACGTCACTTCCGGGTTTGGTGACCTCACTTCCGGGTTTGCTGACCTCACTTCCGGGTGTGGTGACCTCACTTCCGGGTTTGCTGACCTCACTTCCGGGTTTGCTGACCTCACTTCCGGGTTTAGTGACGTCACTTCCGGGTTTGCTGACCTCACTTCCGGGTTTAGTGACGTCACTTCCGGGTTTGGTTACCTCACTTCCGGGTGTGGTGACCTCACTTCCGGGTTTGGTGACCTCACTTCCGGGTTTGCTGACCTCACTTCCGGGTTTAGTGACGTCACTTCCGGGTTTGGTGACCTCACTTCCGGGTTTGCTGACCTCACTTCCGGGTTTGCTGGTATCACTTCCGGGTTTAGTGACGTCACTTCCGGGTTTGGTGACCTCACTTCCGGGTGTGGTGACCTCACTTCCGGGTTTGCTGACCTCACTTCCGGGTGTGGTGACCTCACTTCCGGGTGTGGTGACCTCACTTCCGGGTTTGCTGACCTCACTTCCGGGTTTGCTGAAGTCACTTCTGGGTCTGCTGAAGTCACTTCTGGGTTTGCAGACCTGAGTTCCGAATTAGCAGACCTCACTTTCCTGGTCTGCTTACCTCACTTCCGGGTATGCTGACCTCACTTCCGGGTTTAGTGACGTCACTTCCGGGTGTGGTGACCTCACTTCCGGGTTTAGTGACGTCACTTCCGGGTTTGGAGACCTCACTTCCGGGTTTGGTGACCTCACTTCCGGGTGTGGTGACCTCACTTCCGGGTTTTGTGACGTCACTTCCGGGTTTGGTGACCTCACTTCCGTGTGTGGTGACCTCACTTCCGGGTTTGCTGACCTCACTTCCGGGTGTGGTGACCTCACTTCCGGGTTTGCTGACCTCACTTCCGGGTTTGCTGACATCACTTTCGGGTTTAGTGACGTCACTTCCGGGTTTGCTGACCTCACTTCCGGGTTTGGTTACCTCACTTCCGGGTGTGGTGACCTCACTTCCGGGTTTGGTGACCTCACTTCCGGGTGTGGTGACCTCACTTCCGGGTTTAGTGACGTCACTTCCGGGTTTGCTGACCTCACTTCCGGGTTTGCTGAAGTCACTTCTGGGTCTGCTGAAGTCACTTCTGGGTTTGCTGACCTCACTTCCGGGTTTAGTGACGTCACTTCCGGGTTTGGTGACCTCACTTCCGGGTTTGCTGACCTCACTTCCGGGTTTGCTGACCTCACTTCCGGGTGTGGTGACCTCACTTCCGGGTTTGCTGACCTCACTTCCGGGTTTTCTGACCTCACTTCCGGGTTTAGTGACGTCACTTCCGGGTTTGCTGACCTCACTTCCGGGTTTAGTGACGTCACTTCCGGGTTTGGTTACCTCACTTCCGGGTGTGGTGACCTCACTTCCGGGTTTGGTGACCTCACTTCCGGGTTTGCTGACCTCACTTCCGGGTTTAGTGACGTCACTTCCGGGTTTGGTGACCTCACTTCCGGGTTTGCTGACCTCACTTCCGGGTTTGCTGGCATCACTTCCGGGTTTAGTGACGTCACTTCCGGGTTTGGTGACCTCACTTCCGGGTGTGGTGACCTCACTTCCGGGTTTGCTGACCTCACTTCCGGGTGTGGTGACCTCACTTCCGGGTGTGGTGACCTCACTTCCGGGTTTGCTGACCTCACTTCCGGGTTTGCTGAAGTCACTTCTGGGTCTGCTGAAGTCACTTCTGGGTTTGCAGACCTGAGTTCCGAATTAGCAGACCTCACTTTCCTGGTCTGCTTACCTCACTTCCGGGTATGCTGACCTCACTTCCGGGTTTAGTGACGTCACTTCCGGGTGTGGTGACCTCACTTCCGGGTTTAGTGACGTCACTTCCGGGTTTGGTGACCTCACTTCCGGGTTTGGTGACCTCACTTCCGGGTGTGGTGACCTCACTTCCGGGTTTAGTGACGTCACTTCCGGGTTTGGTGACCTCACTTCCGGGTTTGGTGACCTCACTTCCGGGTGTGGTGACCTCACTTCCGGGTTTTGTGACGTCACTTCCGGGTTTGGTGACCTCACTTCCGGGTTTGCTGACCTCACTTCCGGGTTTGCTGACCTCACTTCCGGGTTTAGTGACGTCACTTCCGGGTTTGCTGACCTCACTTCCGGGTTTAGTGACGTCACTTCCGGGTTTGGTTACCTCACTTCCGGGTGTGGTGACCTCACTTCCGGGTTTGGTGACCTCACTTCCGGGTTTGCTGACCTCACTTCCGGGTTTAGTGACGTCACTTCCGGGTTTGGTGACCTCACTTCCGGGTTTGCTGACCTCACTTCCGGGTTTGCTGGCATCACTTCCGGGTTTAGTGACGTCACTTCCGGGTTTGGTGACCTCACTTCCGGGTGTGGTGACCTCACTTCCGGGTTTGCTGACCTCACTTCCGGGTGTGGTGACCTCACTTCCGGGTGTGGTGACCTCACTTCCGGGTTTGCTGACCTCACTTCCGGGTTTGCTGAAGTCACTTCTGGGTCTGCTGAAGTCTCTTCTGGGTTTGCAGACCTGAGTTCCGAATTAGCAGACCTCACTTTCCTGGTCTGCTTACCTCACTTCCGGGTTTGCTGGCATCACTTCCGGGTTTAGTGACGTCACTTCCGGGTTTGGAGACCTCACTTCCGGGTTTGGTGACCTCACTTCCGGGTGTGGTGACCTCACTTCCGGGTTTTGTGACGTCACTTCCGGGTTTGGTGACCTCACTTCCGGGTTTGCTGACCTCACTTCCGGGTTTGCTGACCTCACTTCCGGGTTTGCTGAAGTCACTTCGGGGTCTGCTGAAGTCACTTCTGGGTTTGCTGACCTCACTTCCGGGTTTTGTGACGTCACTTCCGGGTTTGGTGACCTCACTTCCGGGTGTGGTGACCTCACTTCCGGGTTTGCTGACCTCACTTCCGGGTGTGGTGACCTCACTTCCGGGTTTGCTGACCTCACTTCCGGGTTTGCTGACATCACTTTCGGGTTTAGTGACGTCACTTCCGGGTTTGGTGACCTCACTTCCGGGTGTGGTGACCTCACTTCCGGGTGTGGTGACCTCACTTCCGGGTTTGGTGACCTCACTTCCGGGTGTGGTGACCTCACTTCCGGGTTTGCTGACCTCACTTCCGGGTTTGCTGACCTCACTTCTGGGTTTAGTGACGTCGCTTCCAGGTTTGCTGACCTCACTTCCGGGTTTAGTGACGGCACTTCTGGGTTTGGTTACCTCACTTCCGGGTGTGGTGACCTCACTTCCGGGTTTGGTGACCTCCCTTCCGGGTTTGCTGACCTCACTTCCGGGTTTGCTGAAGTCACTTCTGGGTCTGCTGAAGTCACTTCTGGGTTTGCTGACCTCACTTCCGGGTTTAGTGACGTCACTTCCGGGTTTGGTGACCTCACTTCCGGGTTTGCTGACCTCACATCCGGGTTTGCTGACCTCACTTCCGGGTGTGGTGACCTCACTTCCGGGTTTGCTGACCTCACTTCCGGGTTTGCTGACCTCACTTCCGGGTTTAGTGACGTCACTTCCGGGTTTGCTGACCTCACTTCCGGGTTTAGTGACGTCACTTCCGGGTTTGGTTACCTCACTTCCGGGTGTGGTGACCTCACTTCCGGGTTTGGTGACCTCACTTCCGGGTTTGCTGACCTCACTTCCGGGTTTAGTGACGTCACTTCCGGGTTTGGTGACCTCACTTCCGGGTTTGCTGACCTCACTTCCGGGTGTGGTGACCTCACTTCCGGGTTTGCTGACCTCACTTCCGGGTTTGCTGACCTCACTTCCGGGTTTAGTGACGTCACTTCCGGGTTTGCTGACCTCACTTCCGGGTTTAGTGACGTCACTTCCGGGTTTGGTTACCTCACTTCCGGGTGTGGTGACCTCACTTCCGGGTTTGGTGACCTCACTTCCGGGTTTGCTGACCTCACTTCCGGGTTTAGTGACGTCACTTCCGGGTTTGGTGACCTCACTTCCGGGTTTGCTGACCTCACTTCCGGGTTTGCTGGTATCACTTCCGGGTTTAGTGACGTCACTTCCGGGTTTGGTGACCTCACTTCCGGGTGTGGTGACCTCACTTCCGGGTTTGCTGACCTCACTTCCGGGTGTGGTGACCTCACTTCCGGGTGTGGTGACCTCACTTCCGGGTTTGCTGACCTCACTTCCGGGTTTGCTGAAGTCACTTCTGGGTCTGCTGAAGTCACTTCTGGGTTTGCAGACCTGAGTTCCGAATTAGCAGACCTCACTTTCCTGGTCTGCTTACCTCACTTCCGGGTATGCTGACCTCACTTCCGGGTTTAGTGACGTCACTTCCGGGTGTGGTGACCTCACTTCCGGGTTTAGTGACGTCACTTCCGGGTTTGGAGACCTCACTTCCGGGTTTGGTGACCTCACTTCCGGGTGTGGTGACCTCACTTCCGGGTTTTGTGACGTCACTTCCGGGTTTGGTGACCTCACTTCCGGGTTTGCTGACCTCACTTCCGGGTTTGCTGACCTCACTTCCGGGTTTGCTGAAGTCCCTTCGGGGTCTGCTGAAGTCACTTCTGGGTTTGCTGACCTCACTTCCGGGTTTTGTGACGTCACTTCCGGGTTTGGTGACCTCACTTCCGGGTGTGGTGACCTCACTTCCGGGTTTGCTGACCTCACTTCCGGGTGTGGTGACCTCACTTCCGGGTTTGCTGACCTCACTTCCGGGTTTGCTGACATCACTTTCGGGTTTAGTGACGTCACTTCCGGGTTTGGTGACCTCACTTCCGGGTGTGGTGACCTCACTTCCGGGTGTGGTGACCTCACTTCCGGGTTTGGTGACCTCACTTCCGGGTGTGGTGACCTCACTTCCGGGTTTGCTGACCTCACTTCCGGGTTTGCTGACCTCACTTCCGGGTTTAGTGACGTCACTTCCGGGTTTGCTGACCTCACTTCCGGGTTTAGTGACGGCACTTCTGGGTTTGGTTACCTCACTTCCGGGTGTGGTGACCTCACTTCCGGGTTTAGTGACGTCACTTCCGGGTTTGGTGACCTCACTTCCGGGTTTAGTGACGTCACTTCCGGGTTTGGTGACCTCACTTCCGGGTTTGCTGACCTCACTTCCGGGTTTGCTGACCTCACTTCCGGGTTTGCTGAAGTCACTTCTGGGTCTGCTGAAGTCACTTCTGGGTTTGCTGACCTCACTTCCGGGTTTAGTGACGTCACTTCCGGGTTTGGTGACCTCACTTCCGGGTGTGGTGACCTCACTTCCGGGTTTGCTGACCTCACTTCCGGGTGTGGTGACCTCACTTCCGGGTGTGGTGACCTCACTTCCGGGTTTGGTGACCTCACTTCCGGGTTTGCTGACCTCACTTCCGGGTGTGGTGACCTCACTTCCGGGTTTGCTGACCTCACTTCCGGGTGTGGTGACCTCACTTCTGGGTTTGGTGACCTCACTTCCGGGTTTGGTGACCTCACTTCCGGGTTTGCTGACTTCACTTCCGGGTTTGGTGACCTCACTTCCGGGTGTGGTGACCTCACTTCCGGGTTTGGTGACCTCACTTCCGGGTGTGGTGACCTCACTTCCGGGTTTGCTGACCTCACTTCCGGGTTTGCTGACCTCACTTCCGGGTTTAGTGACGTCACTTCCGGGTTTGGTGACCTCACTTCCGGGTGTGGTGACCTCGCTTCCGGGTTTGGTGACCTCACTTCCGGGTGTGGTGACCTCACTTCCGGGTGTGGTGACCTCACTTCCGGGTTTGCTGACCTCACTTCCGGGTTTAGTGACGTCACTTCCGGGTATGCTGACCTCACTTCCGGGTTTGCTGACCTCACTTCCGGGTTTGCTGGCATCACTTCCGGGTTTATTGACGTCACTTTCGGGTTTGGTGACCTCACTTCCCGGTGTGGTGACCTCACTTCCGGGTTTGCTGACCTCACTTCCGGGTGTGGTGACCTCACTTCCGGGTGTGGTGACCTCACTTCCGGGTTTGCTGACCTCACTTCCGGGTTTGCTGAAGTCACTACTGGGTCTGCTGAAGTCACTTCTGGGTTTGCAGACCTGAGTTCCGAATTAGCAGACCTCACTTTCCTGGTCTGCTTACCTCACTTCCGGGTATGCTGACCTCACTTCCGGGTTTAGTGACGTCACTTCCAGGTGTGGTGACCTCACTTCCGGGTTTAGTGACGTCACTTCCGGGTTTGGTGACCTCACTTCCGGGTTTGCTGACCTCACTTCCGGGTTTGCTGACCTCACTTCCGGGTTTGCTGAAGTCACTTCTGGGTCTGCTGAAGTGACTTCTGGGTTTGCTGACCTCACTTCCGGGTTTAGTGACGTCACTTCCGGGTTTGGTGACCTCACTTCCGGGTGTGGTGACGTCACTTCCGGGTTTGGTGACCTCACTTCCGGGTGTGGTGACCTCACTTCCGGGTTTGCTGACCTCACTTCCGGGTTTAGTGACGTCAATTCCGGGTGTGGGGACCTCCCTTCCGGGTTTATTGACGTCACTTCCGGGTGTGGTGACCTCACTTCCGGGTGTGGTGACCTCACTTCCGGGTTTGCTGACCTCACTTCCGGGTTTAGTGACGTCACTTCCGGGTTTGGTGACCTCACTTCCGGGTTTGCTGACCTCACTTCCGGGTTTGCTGGCATCACTTCCGGGTTTAGTGACGTCACTTCCCAGTTTGGTGACCTCACTTCCGGGTGTGGTGACCTCACTTCCGGGTTTGCTGACCTCACTTCCGGGTGTGGTGACCTCACTTCCGGGTTTGCTGACCTCACTTCCGGGTTTGCTGAAGTCACTTCTGGGTCTGCTGAAGTCACTTCTGGGTTTGCAGACCTGAGTTCCGAATTAGCAGACCTCACTTTCCTGGTCTGATTACCTCACTTCCGGGTATGCTGACCTCACTTCCGGGTTTGGTGACGTCACTTCCGGGTGTGGTGAACTCACTTCCGGGTTTAGTGACGTCACTTCCGGGTTTGGTGACCTCACTTCCGGGTGTGGTGACCTCACTTCCGGGTTTAGTGACGTCACTTCCGGGTTTGGTGACCTCACTTCCGGGTTTGCTGACCTCACTTCCGGGTTTGCTGACCTCACTTCCGGGTTTGCTGAAGTCACTTCTGGGTCTGCTGAAGTCACTTCTGGGTTTGCTGACCTCACTTCCGGGTTTAGTGACGTCACTTCCGGGTTTGGTGACCTCACTTCCGGGTGTGGTGACCTCACTTCCGGGTTTGGTGACCTCACTTCCGGGTGTGGTGACCTCACTTCCGGGTTTGCTGACCTCACTTCTGGGTATGCTGACCTCATTTCCGGGTGTGGTGACCTCACTTCCGGGTTTGGTGACCTCAATTCCGGGTGTGGTGACCTCACTTCCGGGTGTGGTGACCTCACTTCCGGGTTTGCTGACCTCACTTCCGGGTTTGCTGACATCACTTCCGGGTTTAGTGACGTCACTTCCGGGTTTGGTGACCTCACTTCCGGGTGTGGTGACCTCACTTCCGGGTTTGCTGACCTCACTTCCCGGGTTTGCTGAAGTCACTTCTGGGTCTGCTGAAGTCACTTCTGGGTTTGCTGACCTCACTTCCGGGTTTAGTGACGTCACTTCCGGGTTTGGTGACCTCACTTCCGGGTGTTGTGACCTCACTTCCGGGTGTGGTGACGTCACTTCCGGGTTTGCTGACCTCACTTCCGGGTTTAGTGACGTCACTTCCGGGTTTGGTGACCTCACTTCCGGGTATGCTGACCTCACTTCCGGGTTTAGTGACGTCACTTCCGGGTTTGGTGACTTCACTTCCGGGTTTGGTGACCTCACTTCCGGGTGTGGTGACCTCACTTCCGGGTTTTGTGACGTCACTTCCGGGTTTGGTGACCTCACTTCCGGGTTTGCTGACCTCACTTCCGGGTTTGCTGACCTCACTTCCGGGTTTGCTGAAGTCACTTCTGGGTCTGCTGAAGTCACTTCTGGGTTTGCTGACCTCACTTCCGGGTTTAGTGACGTCACTTCCGGGTTTGGTGACCTCACTTCCGGGTGTGGTGACCTCACTTCCGGGTTTGGTGACCTCACTTCTGGGTGCGGTGACCTCACTTCCGGGTGTGGTGACCTCACTTCCGGGTTTGCTGACCTCACTTCCGGGTTTAGAGACGTCCGGGTTTGCTGACCTCACTTCCGGGTGTGGTGACCTCACTTCCGGGTTTGCTGACCTCACTTCCGGGTGTGGTGACCTCACTTCCGGGTTTGCTGACGTCACTTTCGGGTTTGCTGACCTCACTTCCGGGTGTGGTGACCTCACTTCCGGGTGTGGTGTCTTCACTTCTGGGTTTGGTGACCTCACTTCCGGGTTTGGTGACCTCACTTCCGGGTTTAGTGACCTCACTTCCGGGTTTGCTGACCTCACTTCCGGGTATGCTGACCTGAGTTCCGAATTAGCAGACCTCACTTTACTGGTCTGCTTACCTCACTTCCGGGTATGCTGACCTCACTTCCGGGTTTAGTGACGTCACTTCCGGGTGTGGTGACCTCACTTCCGGGTTTAGTGACGTCACTTCCGGGTTTGGTGACCTCACTTCCGGGTGTGGTGACCTCACTTCCGGGTTTTGTGACGTCACATCCGGGTTTGGTGACCTCACTTCCGGGTTTGCTGACCTCACTTCCGGGTTTGCTGACCTCACTTCCGGGTTTGCTGAAGTCACTTCTGGGTCTGCTGAAGTCACTTCTGGGTTTGCTGACCTCACTTCCGGGTTTAGTGACGTCACTTCCGGGTTTGGTGACCTCACTTCCGGGTGTGGTGACCTCACTTCCGGGTTTGGTGACCTCACTTCCGGGTGTGGTGACCTCACTTCCGGGTTTGCTGACCTCACTTCCGGGTTTGCTGACATCACTTTCGGGTTTAGTGACGTCACTTCCGGGTTTGGTGACCTCACTTCCGGGTGTGGTGACCTCACTTCCGGGTTTGGTTACCTCACTTCCGGGTGTGGTGACCTCACTTCCGGGTTTGCTGACCTCACTTCTGGGTATGCTGACCTCATTTCCGGGTGTGGTGACCTCACTTCCGGGTTTGGTGACCTCAATTCCGGGTGTGGTGACCTCACTTCCGGGTGTGGTGACCTCACTTCCGGGTTTGCTGACCTCACTTCCGGGTTTGCTGACATCACTTCCGGGTTTAGTGACGTCACTTCCGGGTTTGGTGACCTCACTTCCGGGTGTGGTGACCTCACTTCCGGGTTTGCTGACCTCACTTCCCGGGTTTGCTGAAGTCACTTCTGGGTCTGCTGAAGTCACTTCTGGGTTTGCTGACCTCACTTCCGGGTTTAGTGACGTCACTTCCGGGTTTGGTGACCTCACTTCCGGGTGTTGTGACCTCACTTCCGGGTGTGGTGACGTCACTTCCGGGTTTGCTGACCTCACTTCCGGGTTTAGTGACGTCACTTCCGGGTTTGGTGACCTCACTTCCGGGCGTGGTGACCTCACTTCCGGGTTTAGTGACGTCACTTCCGGGTTTGGTGACCTCACTTCCGGGTGTGGTGACCTCACTTCCGGGTTTGCTGACCTCACTTCCGGGTTTAGTGACGTCACTTCCGGGTTTGGTGACCTCACTTCCGGGTGTGGTGACCTCACTTCCGGGTTTGCTGACCTCACTTCCGGGTTTAGTGACGTCACTTCCGGGTTTGCTGACCTCACTTCCGGGTGTGGTGACCTCACTTCCGGGTTTGCTGACCTCACTTCCGGGTTTGCTGACCTCACATCCTGGTGTGGTGACCTCACTTCCAGGTTTAGTGACGTCACTTCCGGGTCTGCTGAAGTCACTTCTGGGTTTGCTGACCTGAGTTCCGAATTAGCAGACCTCACTTTCCTGGTCTGCTTACCTAACTTCCGGGTATGCTGACCTCACTTCCGTGTTTAGTGACGTCACATCCGGGTTTGGTGACCTTACTTCCGGGTGTGGTGACCTCACTTCCGGGTGTGGTGACCTCACTTCCGGGTTTGCTGATCTCACTTCCGGGTTTAGTGACGTCACTTCCGGGTTTGGTGACCTCACTTCCGGGTTTGCTGACCTCACTTCCGGGTTTGCTGGCATCACTTCCGGGTTCAGTGACGTCACTTCCGGGTTTGGTGACCTCACTTCCGGGTGTGGTGACCTCACTTCCGGGTTTGCTGACCTCACTTCTGGGTGTGGTTACCTCACTTCCGGGTGTGGTGACCTCACTTCCGGGTTTGCTGACCTCACTTCTGGGTGTGGTGACCTCACTTCCGGGTGTGGTGACCTCACTTCCGGGTTTGGTGACCTCACTTCCGGGTGTTGTGACCTCACTTCTGGGTGTGGTGACGTCACTTCCGGGTTTGCTGACCTCACTTCCGGGTTTAGTGACGTCACTTCCGGGTTTGGTGACCTCACTTCCGGGCGTGGTGACCTCACTTCCGGGTTTAGTGACGTCACTTCCGGGTTTGGTGACCTCACTTCCGGGTGTGGTGACCTCACTTCCGGGTTTGCTGACCTCACTTCCGGGTTTAGTGACGTCACTTCCGGGTTTGGTGACCTCAGTTCCGGGTGTGGTGACCTCACTTCCGGGTGTGGTGACCTCACTTCCGGGTTTAGTGACGTCACTTCCGGGTTTGCTGACCTCACTTCCGGGTGTGGTGACCTCACTTCCGGGTATGCTGACCTCACTTCCGGGTTTGCTGACCTCACATCCTGGTGTGGTGACCTCACTTCCAGGTTTAGTGACGTCACTTCCGGGTCTGCTGAAGTCACTTCTGGGTTTGCTGACCTGAGTTCCGAATTAGCAGACCTCACTTTCCTGGTCTGCTTACCTAACTTCCGGGTATGCTGACCTCACTTCCGGGTTTAGTGACGTCACATCCGGGTTTGGTGACCTTACTTCCGGGTGTGGTGACCTCACTTCCGGGTGTGGTGACCTCACTTCCGGGTTTGCTGACCTCACTTCCGGGTTTGGTGACCTCACTTCCGGGTGTGGTGACCTCACTTCCGGGTTTAGTGACGTCACTTCCGGGTTTGGTGACCACACTTCCGGGTTTGCTGACCTCACTTCCGGGTGTGGTGACCTCACTTCCGGGTTTAGGGACGTCACTTCCGGGTTTGCTGACATCACTTCCGGGTTTAGTGACGTCACTTCCGGGTTTGGTGACCTCACTTCCGGGTGTGGTGACCTCACTTCCGGGTGTGGTGACCTCACTTCCGGGTGTGGTGACCTCACTTCCGGGTTTGCTGATCTCACTTCCGGGTTTGGTGACCTCACTTCCGGGTTTGCTGACCTCACTTCCGGGTTTGCTGGCATCACTTCCGGGTTTAGTGACGTCACTTCCGGGTTTGGTGACCTCACTTCCGGGTTTGGTGACCTCACTTCCGGGTTTGGTGACCTCACTTCCGGGTTTGCTGACCTCACTTCTGGGTGTGGTGACCTCACTTCCGGGTGTGGTGACCTCACTTCCGGGTTTGCTGACCTCACTTCCGGGTTTGCTGAAGTCACTTCTGGGTCTGCTGAAATCACTTCTGGGTTTGCAGACCTGAGTTCCGAATTAGCAGACCTCACTTTCCTGGTCTGCTTACCTCACTTCCGGGTATGCTGACCTCACTTCCGGGTTTAGTGATGTCACTTCCGGGTGTGGTGACCTCACTTCCGGGTTTAGTGACGTCACTTCCGGGTTTGGTGACTTCACTTCCGGGTTTGGTGACCTCACTTCCGGGTGTGGTGACCTCACTTCCGGGTTTAGTGACGTCACTTCCGGGTTTGGTGACCTCACTTCCGGGTTTGCTGACCTCACTTCCGGGTTTGCTGACCTCACTTCCGGGTTTGCTGAAGTCACTTCTGGGTCTGCTGAAGTCACTTCTGGGTTTGCTGACCTCACTTCCGGGTTTAGTGACGTCACTTCCGGGTTTGGTGACCTCACTTCCGGGTGTGGTGACCTCACTTCCGGGTTTCGTGACCTCACTTCCGGGTGCGGTGACCTCACTTCCGGGTGTGGTGACCTCACTTCCGGGTTTGCTGACCTCACTTCCGGGTTTAGAGACGTCCGGGTTTGCTGACCTCACTTCCGGGTGTGGTGACCTCACTTCCGGGATTGCTGACCTCACTTCCGGGTGTGGTGACCTCACTTCCGGGTGTGGTGACCTCACTTCCGGGTTTGCTGACCTCACTTCCGGGTGTGGTGACCTCACTTCCGGGTGTGGTGTCTTCACTTCTGGGTTTGGTGACCTCACTTCCGGGTTTGGTGACCTCACTTCCGGGTTTAGTGACCTCACTTCCGGGTTTGCTGACCTCACTTCCGGGTATGCTGACCTGAGTTCCGAATTAGCAGACCTCACTTTACTGGTCTGCTTACCTCACTTCCGGGTATGCTGACCTCACTTCCGGGTTTAGTGACGTCACTTCCGGGTGTGGTGACCTCACTTCCGGGTTTAGTGACGTCACTTCCGGGTTTGGTGACCTCACTTCCGGGTGTGGTGACCTCACTTCCGGGTTTTGTGACGTCACTTCCGGGTTTGGTGACCTCACTTCCGGGTTTGCTGACCTCACTTCTGGGTTTGCTGACCTCACTTCCGGGTTTGCTGAAGTCACTTCTGGGTCTGCTGAAGTCACTTCTGGGTTTGCTGACCTCACTTCCGGGTTTAGTGACGTCACTTCCGGGTTTGGTGACCTCACTTCCGGGTGTGGTGACCTCACTTCCGGGTTTGGTGACCTCACTTCCGGGTGTGGTGACCTCACTTCCGGGTTTGCTGACCTCACTTCCGGGTATGCTGACCTCACTTCCGGGTTTAGTGACGTCACTTCCGGGTTTGGTGACCTCACTTCCGGGTGTGGTGACCTCACTTCCGGGTTTGGTGACCTCACTTCCGGGTGTGGTGACCTCACTTCCGGGTTTGCTGTCCTCAGTTCCGGGTTTGCTGACCTCACTTCCAGGTTTAGTGACGTCACTTCCGGGTTTGGTGACCTCACTTCCGGGTGTGGTGACCTCACTTCCGGGTTTGGTGACCTCACTTCCGGGTGTGGTGACCTCACTTCCGGGTGTGGTGACCTCACTTCCGGGTTTGCTGACCTCACTTCCGGGTTTAGTGACGTCACTTCCGGGTTTGGTGACCTCACTTCCGGGTTTGCTGACCTCACTTCCGGGTTTGCTGGCATCACTTCCGGGTTTATTGACGTCACTTTCGGGTTTGGTGACCTCACTTCCGGGTGTGGTGACCTCACTTCCGGGTTTGCTGACCTCACTTCCGGGTGTGGTGACCTCACTTCCGGGTGTGGTGACCTCACTTCCGGGTTTGCTGACCTCACTTCCGGGTTTGCTGAATTCACTTCTGGGTCTGCTGAAGTCACTTCTGGGTTTGCAGACCTGAGTTCCGAATTAGCAGACCTCACTTTCCTGGTCTGCTTACCTCACTTCCGGGTATGCTGACCTCACTTCCGGGTTTAGTGACGTCACTTCCGGGTGTGGTGACCTCACTTCCGGGTGTGGTGACCTCACTTCCAGGTTTGCTGACCTCACTTCCGGGTGTGGTGACCTCACTTCCGGGTTTGCTGACCTCACTTCCGGGTTTGCTGACCTCACTTCCGGGTTTAGTGATGTCACTTCCGGGTTTGGTGACCTCACTTCCGGGTGTGGTGACCTCACTTCCGGGTGTGGTGACCTCACTTCCGGGTTTGCTGACCTCACTTCCGGGTTTGCTGAAGTCACTTCTGGGTCTGCTGAAGTCACTTCTGGGTTTGCTGACCTCACTTCCGGGTTTGGTGACCTCAATTCCGGGTGTGGTGACCTCACTTCCGGGTTTGGTGACCTCACTTCCGGGTGTGGTGACCTCACTTCCGGGTGTGGTGACCTCACTTCCAGGTTTGCTGACCTCACTTCCGGGTGTGGTGACCTCACTTCCGGGTTTGCTGACCTCACTTCCGGGTTTGCTGACCTCACTTCCGGGTTTAGTGATGTCACTTCCGGGTTTGGTGACCTCACTTCCGGGTGTGGTGACCTCACTTCCGGGTGTGGTGACCTCACTTCCGGGTTTGCTGACCTCACTTCCGGGTTTGCTGAAGTCACTTCTGGGTCTGCTGAAGTCACTTCTGGGTTTGCTGACCTCACTTCCGGGTTTGGTGACCTCAATTCCGGGTGTGGTGACCTCACTTCCGGGTTTGGTGACCTCACTTCCGGGTGTGGTGACCTCACTTCCGGGTTTGCTGACCTCACTTCCGGGTTTGCTGAAGTCACTTCCAGGTTTAGTGACCACACTTCCGGGTTTGGTGACCTCACTTCCGGGTGTGGTGACCTCACTTCCGGGTTTGCTGACATCACTTCCGGGTGTGGTGACCTCACTTCCGGGTTTGCTGACCTCACTTCCGGGTTTGCTGACATCACTTCCGGGTTTAGTGACGTCACTTCCGGGTTTGGTGACCTCACTTCCGGGTGTGGTGACCTCACTTCCGCGTTTGCTGACCTCACTTCCGGGTGTGGTGACCTCACTTCCGGGTGTGGTGACCTCACTTCCGGGTTTGCTGACCTCACTTCCGGGTTTGCTGAAGTCACTTCTAGGTCTGCTGAAGTCACTTCTGGGTTTGCAGACCTGAGCTCCGAATTAGCAGTCCTCACTTTCCTGGTCTGCTTACCTCACTTCCGGGTTTGGTGACCTCACTTCCGGGTTTGGTGACCTCACTTCCGGGTGTGGTGACCTCACTTCCGGGTTTGCTGACCTCACTTCCGGGTTTGCTGACCTCACATCCGGGTTTAGTGACGTCACTTCCGGGTTTGCTGACCTCACTTCCGGGTATGGTGACCTCATTTCCGGGTGTGGTGACGTCACTTCCGGGTATGCTGACCTCACTTCCGGGTTTAGTGACGTCACTTCCGGGTTTGGTGACCTCACTTCCGGGTGTGGTGACCTCACTTCCGGGTTTGGTGACCTCACTTCCGGGTGTGGTGACCTCACTTCCGGGTTTGCTGACCTCACTTCCGGGTTTGCTGACCTCACTTCCGGGTTTAGTGACGTCACTTCCGGGTTTGGTGACCTCACTTCCGGGTGTGGTGACCTCACTTCCGGGTTTGGTGACCTCACTTCCGGGTGTGGTGACCTCACTTCCGGGTTTGCTGACCTCATTTCCGGGTTTGCTGACCTCACTTCCGGGTTTAGTGACCTCACTTCCGGGTTTGGTGACCTCACTTCCGGGTGTGGTGACCTCACTTCCGGGTTTGCTGACCTCACTTCCGGGTTTGCTGACCTCACTTCCGGGTGTGGTGACCTCACTTCCGGGTTTGCTGACATCACTTCCGGGTTTAGTGACGTCACTTCCGGGTTTGGTGACCTCACTTCCGGGTGTGGTGACCTCACTTCCGCGTTTGCTGACCTCACTTCCGGGTGTGGTGACCTCACTTCCGGGTTTGCTGACCTCACTTCCGGGTTTGCTGACCTCACTTCCAGGTTTAGTGACGTCACTTCCGGGTTTGGTGACCTCACTTCCGGGTGTGGTGACCTCACTTCCGGGTTTGGTGACCTCACTTCCGGGTGTGGTGACCTCACTTCCGGGTGTGGTGACCTCACTTCCGGGTTTGCTGACCTCACTTCCGGGTTTGCTGACCTCACTTCCGGGTTTGGTGACCTCACTTCCGGGTTTGCTGACCTCACTTCCGGGTTTGCTGGCATCACTTCCGGGTTTATTGACGTCACTTTCGGGTTTGGTGACCTCACTTCCGGGTGTGGTGACCTCACTTCCGGGTTTGCTGACCTCACTTCCGGGTGTGGTGACCTCACTTCCGGGTGTGGTGACCTCACTTCCGGGTTTGCTGACCTCACTTCCGGGTTTGCTGAATTCACTTCTGGGTCTGCTGAAGTCACTTCTGGGTTTGCAGACCTGAGTTCCGAATTAGCAGACCTCACTTTCCTGGTCTGCTTACCTCACTTCCGGGTATGCTGACCTCACTTCCGGGTTTAGTGACGTCACTTCCGGGTGTGGTGACCTCACTTCCGGGTGTGGTGACCTCACTTCCGGGTTTGCTGACCTCACTTCCGGGTGTGGTGACCTCACTTCCGGGTTTGCTGACCTCACTTCCGGGTTTGCTGACCTCACTTCCGGGTTTAGTGATGTCACTTCCGGGTTTGGTGACCTCACTTCCGGGTGTGGTGACCTCACTTCCGAGTGTGGTGACGTCACTTCCGGGTGTGGTGACCTCACTTCCGGGTGTGGTGACCTCACTTCCGGGTTTGCTGACCTCACTTCCGGGTTTGGTGACCTCACTTCCGGGTGTGGTGACCTCACTTCCGGGTGTGGTGACCTCACTTCCAGGTTTGCTGACCTCACTTCCGGACTTGCTGACCTCACTTCCGGGTGTGGTGACCTCACTTCCGGGATTAGTGACGTCACTTCCGGGTTTGGTGACCTCACTTCCGGGTTTGGTGACCTCACTTCCGGGTGTGGTGACCGCACTTCCGGGTTTGGTTACCTCACTTCCGGGTGTGGTGACCTCACTTCCGGGTTTGCTGACCTCACTTCCGGGTTTGCTGACCTCACTTCCGGGTGTGGTGACCTCACTTCCGGGTTTGGTGACCTCACTTCCGGGTGTTGTGACCTCACTTCTGGGTGTGGTGACGTCACTTCCGGGTTTGCTGACCTCACTTCCGGGTTTAGTGACGTCACTTCCGGGTTTGGTGACCTCACTTCCGGGCGTGGTGACCTCACTTCCGGGTTTAGTGACGTCACTTCCGGGTTTGGTGACCTCACTTCCGGGTGTGGTGACCTCACTTCCGGGTTTGCTGACCTCACTTCCGGGTTTAGTGACGTCACTTCCGGGTTTGGTGACCTCAGTTCCGGGTGTGGTGACCTCACTTCCGGGTGTGGTGACCTCACTTCCGGGTTTAGTGACGTCACTTCCGGGTTTGCTGACCTCACTTCCGGGTGTGGTGACCTCACTTCCGGGTATGCTGACCTCACTTCCGGGTTTGCTGACCTCACATCCTGGTGTGGTGACCTCACTTCCAGGTTTAGTGACGTCACTTCCGGGTCTGCTGAAGTCACTTCTGGGTTTGCTGACCTGAGTTCCGAATTAGCAGACCTCACTTTCCTGGTCTGCTTACCTAACTTCCGGGTATGCTGACCTCACTTCCGGGTTTAGTGACGTCACATCCGGGTTTGGTGACCTTACTTCCGGGTGTGGTGACCTCACTTCCGGGTGTGGTGACCTCACTTCCGGGTTTGCTGACCTCACTTCCGGGTTTGGTGACCTCACTTCCGGGTGTGGTGACCTCACTTCCGGGTTTAGTGACGTCACTTCTGGGTTTGGTGACCTCACTTCCGGGTTTGCTGACCTCACTTCCGGGTGTGGTGACCTCACTTCCGGGTTTAGGGACGTCACTTCCGGGTTTGCTGACATCACTTCCGGGTTTAGTGACGTCACTTCCGGGTTTGGTGACCTCACTTCCGGGTGTGGTGACCTCACTTCCGGGTGTGGTGACCTCACTTCCGGGTGTGGTGACCTCACTTCCGGGTTTGCTGATCTCACTTCCGAGTTTAGTGACGTCACTTCCGGGTTTGGTGACCTCACTTCCGGGTTTGCTGACCTCACTTCCGGGTTTGCTGGCATCACTTCCGGGTGTGGTGACCTCACTTCCGGGTTTGGTGACCTCACTTCCGGGTGTTGTGACCTCACTTCTGGGTGTGGTGACGTCACTTCCGGGTTTGCTGACCTCACTTCCGGGTTTAGTGACGTCACTTCCGGGTTTGGTGACCTCACTTCCGGGCGTGGTGACCTCACTTCCGGGTTTAGTGACGTCACTTCCGGGTTTGGTGACCTCACTTCCGGGTGTGGTGACCTCACTTCCGGGTTTGCTGACCTCACTTCCGGGTTTAGTGACGTCACTTCCGGGTGTGGTGACCTCACTTCCGGGTGTGGTGACCTCACTTCCGGGTTTGCTGACCTCACTTCCGGGTGTGGTGACCTCACTTCCGGGTTTGCTGACCTCACTTCCGGGTTTGCTGACCTCACTTCCGGGTTTAGTGATGTCACTTCCGGGTTTGGTGACCTCACTTCCGGGTGTGGTGACCTCACTTCCGAGTGTGGTGACGTCACTTCCGGGTGTGGTGACCTCACTTCCGGGTGTGGTGACCTCACTTCCGGGTTTGCTGACCTCACTTCCGGGTTTGGTGACCTCACTTCCGGGTGTGGTGACCTCACTTCCGGGTGTGGTGACCTCACTTCCAGGTTTGCTGACCTCACTTCCGGACTTGCTGACCTCACTTCCGGGTGTGGTGACCTCACTTCCGGGATTAGTGACGTCACTTCCGGGTTTGGTGACCTCACTTCCGGGTTTGGTGACCTCACTTCCGGGTGTGGTGACCGCACTTCCGGGTTTGGTTACCTCACTTCCGGGTGTGGTGACCTCACTTCCGGGTTTGCTGACCTCACTTCCGGGTTTGCTGACCTCACTTCCGGGTGTGGTGACCTCACTTCCGGGTTTGGTGACCTCACTTCCGGGTGTTGTGACCTCACTTCTGGGTGTGGTGACGTCACTTCCGGGTTTGCTGACCTCACTTCCGGGTTTAGTGACGTCACTTCCGGGTTTGGTGACCTCACTTCCGGGCGTGGTGACCTCACTTCCGGGTTTAGTGACGTCACTTCCGGGTCTGCTGAAGTCACTTCTGGGTTTGCTGACCTGAGTTCCGAATTAGCAGACCTCACTTTCCTGGTCTGCTTACCTAACTTCCGGGTATGCTGACCTCACTTCCGGGTTTAGTGACGTCACATCCGGGTTTGGTGACCTTACTTCCGGGTGTGGTGACCTCACTTCCGGGTGTGGTGACCTCACTTCCGGGTTTGCTGACCTCACTTCCGGGTTTGGTGACCTCACTTCCGGGTGTGGTGACCTCACTTCCGGGTGTGGTGACGTCACTTCTGGGTTTGGTGACCTCACTTCCGGGTTTGCTGACCTCACTTCCGGGTGTGGTGACCTCACTTCCGGGTTTAGGGACGTCACTTCCGGGTTTGCTGACATCACTTCCGGGTTTAGTGACGTCACTTCCGGGTTTGGTGACCTCACTTCCGGGTGTGGTGACCTCACTTCCGGGTGTGGTGACCTCACTTCCGGGTGTGGTGACCTCACTTCCGGGTTTGCTGATCTCACTTCCGGGTTTAGTGACGTCACTTCCGGGTTTGGTGACCTCACTTCCGGGTTTGCTGACCTCACTTCCGGGTTTGCTGGCATCACTTCCGGGTTTAGTGACGTCACTTCCGGGTTTGGTGACCTCACTTCCGGGTTTGGTGACCTCACTTCCGGGTTTGCTGACCTCACTTCTGGGTGTGGTGACCTCACTTCCGGGTGTGGTGACCTCACTTCCGGGTTTGCTGACCTCACTTCCGGGTTTGCTGAAGTCACTTCTGGGTCTGCTGAAGTCACTTCTGGGTTTGCAGACCTGAGTTCCGAATTAGCAGACCTCACTTTCCTGGTCTGCTTACCTCACTTCCGGGTATGCTGACCTCACTTCCGGGTTTAGTGATGTCACTTCCGGGTGTGGTGACCTCACTTCCGGGTTTAGTGACGTCACTTCCGGGTTTGGTGACTTCACTTCCGGGTTTGGTGACCTCACTTCCGGGTGTGGTGACCTCACTTCCGGGTTTAGTGACGTCACTTCCGGGTTTGGTGACCTCACTTCCGGGTTTGCTGACCTCACTTCCGGGTTTGCTGACCTCACTTCCGGGTTTGCTGAAGTCACTTCTGGGTCTGCTGAAGTCACTTCTGGGTTTGCTGACCTCACTTCCGGGTTTAGTGACGTCACTTCCGGGTTTGGTGACCTCACTTCCGGGTGTGGTGACCTCACTTCCGGGTTTCGTGACCTCACTTCCGGGTGCGGTGACCTCACTTCCGGGTGTGGTGACCTCACTTCCGGGTTTGCTGACCTCACTTCCGGGTTTAGAGACGTCCGGGTTTGCTGACCTCACTTCCGGGTGTGGTGACCTCACTTCCGGGATTGCTGACCTCACTTCCGGGTGTGGTGACCTCACTTCCGGGTGTGGTGACCTCACTTCCGGGTTTGCTGACCTCACTTCCGGGTGTGGTGACCTCACTTCCGGGTGTGGTGTCTTCACTTCTGGGTTTGGTGACCTCACTTCCGGGTTTGGTGACCTCACTTCCGGGTTTAGTGACCTCACTTCCGGGTTTGCTGACCTCACTTCCGGGTATGCTGACCTGAGTTCCGAATTAGCAGACCTCACTTTACTGGTCTGCTTACCTCACTTCCGGGTATGCTGACCTCACTTCCGGGTTTAGTGACGTCACTTCCGGGTGTGGTGACCTCACTTCCGGGTTTAGTGACGTCACTTCCGGGTTTGGTGACCTCACTTCCGGGTGTGGTGACCTCACTTCCGGGTTTTGTGACGTCACTTCCGGGTTTGGTGACCTCACTTCCGGGTTTGCTGACCTCACTTCTGGGTTTGCTGACCTCACTTCCGGGTTTGCTGAAGTCACTTCTGGGTCTGCTGAAGTCACTTCTGGGTTTGCTGACCTCACTTCCGGGTTTAGTGACGTCACTTCCGGGTTTGGTGACCTCACTTCCGGGTGTGGTGACCTCACTTCCGGGTTTGGTGACCTCACTTCCGGGTGTGGTGACCTCACTTCCGGGTTTGCTGACCTCACTTCCGGGTTTGCTGACATCACTTTCGGGTTTAGTGACGTCACTTCCGGGTTTGGTGACCTCACTTCCGGGTGTGGTGACCTCACTTCCGGGTTTGGTTACCTCACTTCCGGGTGTGGTGACCTCACTTCCGGGTTTGCTGACCTCACTTCCGGGTATGCTGACCTCACTTCCGGGTTTAGTGACGTCACTTCCGGGTTTGGTGACCTCACTTCCGGGTGTGGTGACCTCACTTCTGGGTTTGGTGACCTCACTTCCGGGTGTGGTGACCTCACTTCCGGGTTTGCTGTCCTCAGTTCCGGGTTTGCTGACCTCACTTCCAGGTTTAGTGACGTCACTTCCGGGTTTGGTGACCTCACTTCCGGGTGTGGTGACCTCACTTCCGGGTTTGGTGACCTCACTTCCGGGTGTGGTGACCTCACTTCCGGGTGTGGTGACCTCACTTCCGGGTTTGCTGACCTCACTTCCGGGTTTAGTGACGTCACTTCCGGGTTTGGTGACCTCACTTCCGGGTTTGCTGACCTCACTTCCGGGTTTGCTGGCATCACTTCCGGGTTTATTGACGTCACTTTCGGGTTTGGTGACCTCACTTCCGGGTGTGGTGACCTCACTTCCGGGTTTGCTGACCTCACTTCCGGGTGTGGTGACCTCACTTCCGGGTGTGGTGACCTCACTTCCGGGTTTGCTGACCTCACTTCCGGGTTTGCTGAATTCACTTCTGGGTCTGCTGAAGTCACTTCTGGGTTTGCAGACCTGAGTTCCGAATTAGCAGACCTCACTTTCCTGGTCTGCTTACCTCACTTCCGGGTATGCTGACCTCACTTCCGGGTTTAGTGACGTCACTTCCGGGTTTGGTGACGTCACTTCCGGGTGTGGTGACCTCACTTCCAGGTTTGCTGACCTCACTCCAGGGTGTGGTGACCTCACTTCCGGGTTTGCTGACCTCACTTCCGGGTTTGCTGACCTCACTTCCGGGTTTAGTGATGTCACTTCCGGGTTTGGTGACCTCACTTCCGGGTGTGGTGACCTCACTTCCGGGTGTGGTGACCTCACTTCCGGGTTTGCTGACCTCACTTCCGGGTTTGCTGAAGTCACTTCTGGGTCTGCTGAAGTCACTTCTGGGTTTGCTGACCTCACTTCCGGGTTTGGTGACCTCAATTCCGGGTGTGGTGACCTCACTTCCGGGTTTGCTGACCTCACTTCCGGGTGTGGTGACCTCACTTCCGGGTTTGCTGACCTCACTTCCGGGTTTGCTGACCTCACTTCCAGGTTTAGTGACCACACTTCCGGGTTTGGTGACCTCACTTCCGGGTGTGGTGACCTCACTTCCGGGTTTGCTGACATCACTTCCGGGTGTGGTGACCTCACTTCCGGGTTTGCTGACCTCACTTCCGGGTTTGCTGACATCACTTCCGGGTTTAGTGACGTCACTTCCGGGTTTGGTGACCTCACTTCCGGGTGTGGTGACCTCACTTCCGCGTTTGCTGACCTCACTTCCGGGTGTGGTGACCTCACTTCCGGGTTTGCTGACCTCACTTCCGGGTTTGCTGAAGTCACTTCTAGGTCTGCTGAAGTCACTTCTGGGTTTGCAGACCTGAGCTCCGAATTAGCAGTCCTCACTTTCCTGGTCTGCTTACCTCACTTCCGGGTTTGGTGACCTCACTTCCGGGTTTGGTGACCTCACTTCCGGGTTTGCTGACCTCACTTCCGGTTGTGGTGACCTCACTTCCGGGTTTGCTGACCTCACTTCCGGGTTTGCTGACCTCACATCCGGGTTTAGTGACGTCACTTCCGGGTTTGCTGACCTCACTTCCGGGTATGGTGACCTCATTTCCGGGTGTGGTGACGTCACTTCCGGGTATGCTGACCTCACTTCCGGGTTTAGTGACGTCACTTCCGGGTTTGGTGACCTCACTTCCGGGTGTGGTGACCTCACTTCCGGGTTTGGTGACCTCACTTCCGGGTGTGGTGACCTCACTTCCGGGTTTGCTGACCTCACTTCCGGGTTTGCTGACCTCACTTCCGGGTTTAGTGACGTCACTTCCGGGTTTGGTGACCTCACTTCCGGGTGTGGTGACCTCACTTCCGGGTTTGGTGACCTCACTTCCGGGTGTGGTGACCTCACTTCCGGGTTTGCTGACCTCACTTCCGGGTTTGCTGACCTCACTTCCAGGTTTAGTGACCTCACTTCCGGGTTTGGTGACCTCACTTCCGGGTGTGGTGACCTCACTTCCGGGTTTGCTGACCTCACTTCCGGGTTTGCTGACCTCACTTCCGGGTGTGGTGACCTCACTTCCGGGTTTGCTGACATCACTTCTGGGTTTAGTGACGTCACTTCCGGGTTTGGTGACCTCACTTCCGGGTGTGGTGACCTCACTTCCGCGTTTGCTGACCTCACTTCCGGGTGTGGTGACCTCACTTCCGGGTGTGGTGACCTCACTTCCGGGTTTGGTGACCTCACTTCCGGGTGTGGTGACCTCACTTCCGGGTGTGGTGACCTCACTTCCGGGTTTGCTGACCTCACTTCCTGGTTTAGTGACGTCACTTCCGGGTTTGGTGACCTCACTTCCGGGTTTGGTGACCTCACTTCCGGGTTTGCTGGCATTACTTCCGGGTTTATTGACGTCACTTTCGGGTTTGGTGACCTCACTTCCGGGTGTGGTGACCTCACTTCCGGGTGTGGTGACCTCACTTCCGGGTGTGGTGACCTCACTTCCGGGTGTGGTGACCTCACTTCCGGGTTTGCTGACCTCACTTCCGGGTTTGCTGAAGTCACTTCTGGGTCTGCTGAAGTCACTTCTGGGTTTGCAGACCTCAGTTCCGAATTAGCAGACCTCACTTTCCTGGTCTGCTTACCTCACTTCCGGGTATGCTGACCTCACTTCCGGGTTTAGTGACGTCACTTCCGGGTGTGGTGACCTCACTTCCGGGTTTAGTGACCTCACTTCCGGGTTTGCTGACCTCACTTCCGGGTTTGCTGACCTCACTTCCGGGTTTGCTGAAGTCACTTCTGGGTCTGCTGAAGTCACTTCTGGGTTTGCTGACCTCACTTCCGGGTTTAGTGACCTCACTTCCGGGTTTGCTGACCTCACTTCCGGGTTTGCTGAAGTCACTTCTGGGTCTGCTGAAGTCACTTCTGGGTTTGCTGACCTCACTTCCGGGTTTGGTGACCTCACTTCCGGGTGTGGTGACCTCATTTCCGTGTTTGGTGACCTCACTTCCGGGTGTGGTGACCTCATTCCGGGTTTGCTGACCTCACTTCCGGGTTTGCTGACCTCACTTCCAGGTTTAGTGACCTCACTTCCGGGTTTGGTGACCTCACTTCCGGGTGTGGTGACCTCACTTCCGGGTTTGCTGACATCACTTCCGGGTGTGGTGACCTCACTTCCGGGTTTGCTGACCTCACTTCCGGGTTTGCTGACATCACTTCCGGGTTTAGTGACGTCACTTCCGGGTTTGGTGACCTCACTTCCGGGTGTGGTGACCTCACTTCCGGGTGTGGTGACCTCACTTCCGGGTGTGGTGACCTCACTTCCGGGTTTGCTGACCTCACTTCCGGGTTTGCTGAAGTCACTTCTGGGTCTGCTGAAGTCACTTCTGGGTTTGCAGACCTGAGCTCCGAATTTGCAGACCTCACTTTCCTGGTCTGCTTACCTCACTTCCGGGTTTGGTGACCTCACTTCCGGGTTTGGTGACCTCACTTCCGGGTTTGCTGACCTCACTTCCGGGTGTGGTGACCTCACTTCCGGGTTTGCTGACCTCACTTCCGGGTTTGCTGACCTCACATCCGGGTTTAGTGACGTCACTTCCGGGTTTGCTGACCTCACTTCCGGGTATGGTGACCTTACTTCCGGGTGTGGTGACGTCACTTCCGGGTATGCTGACCTCACTTCCGGGTTTAGTGACGTCACTTCCGGGTTTGGTGACCTCACTTCCGGGTGTGGTGACCTCACTTCCGGGTTTGGTGACCTCACTTCCGGGTGTGGTGACCTCACTTCCGGGTTTGGTGACCTCACTTCCGGGTTTGCTGACCTCACTTCCAGGTTTAGTGACGTCACTTCCGGGTTTGGTGACCTCACTTCCGGGTGTGGTGACCTCACTTCCGGGTTTGGTGACCTCACTTCCGGGTGTGGTGACCTCACTTCCGGGTTTGCTGACCTCACTTCCGGGTTTGCTGACCTCACTTCCAGGTTTAGTGACCTCACTTCCGGGTTTGGTGACCTCACTTCCGGGTGTGGTGACCTCACTTCCGGGTTTGCTGACCTCACTTCCGGGTTTGCTGACCTCACTTCCGGGTGTGGTGACCTCACTTCCGGGTTTGCTGACATCACTTCTGGGTTTAGTGACGTCACTTCCGGGTTTGGTGACCTCACTTCCGGGTGTGGTGACCTCACTTCCGCGTTTGCTGACCTCACTTCCGGGTGTGGTGACCTCACTTCCGGGTGTGGTGACCTCACTTCCGGGTTTGGTGACCTCACTTCCGGGTGTGGTGACCTCACTTCCGGGTGTGGTGACCTCACTTCCGGGTTTGCTGACCTCACTTCCTGGTTTAGTGACGTCACTTCCGGGTTTGGTGACCTCACTTCCGGGTTTGGTGACCTCACTTCCGGGTTTGCTGGCATTACTTCCGGGTTTATTGACGTCACTTTCGGGTTTGGTGACCTCACTTCCGGGTGTGGTGACCTCACTTCCGGGTGTGGTGACCTCACTTCCGGGTGTGGTGACCTCACTTCCGGGTTTGCTGACCTCACTTCCGGGTTTGCTGAAGTCACTTCTGGGTCTGCTGAAGTCACTTCTGGGTTTGCAGACCTCAGTTCCGAATTAGCAGACCTCACTTTCCTGGTCTGCTTACCTCACTTCCGGGTATGCTGACCTCACTTCCGGGTTTAGTGACGTCACTTCCGGGTGTGGTGACCTCACTTCCGGGTTTAGTGACCTCACTTCCGGGTTTGCTGACCTCACTTCCGGGTTTGCTGACCTCACTTCCGGGTTTGCTGAAGTCACTTCTGGGTCTGCTGAAGTCACTTCTGGGTTTGCTGACCTCACTTCCGGGTTTAGTGACCTCACTTCCGGGTTTGCTGACCTCACTTCCGGGTTTGCTGAAGTCACTTCTGGGTCTGCTGAAGTCACTTCTGGGTTTGCTGACCTCACTTCCGGGTTTGGTGACCTCACTTCCGGGTGTGGTGACCTCATTTCCGTGTTTGGTGACCTCACTTCCGGGTGTGGTGACCTCATTCCGGGTTTGCTGACCTCACTTCCGGGTTTGCTGACCTCACTTCCAGGTTTAGTGACCTCACTTCCGGGTTTGGTGACCTCACTTCCGGGTGTGGTGACCTCACTTCCGGGTTTGCTGACATCACTTCCGGGTGTGGTGACCTCACTTCCGGGTTTGCTGACCTCACTTCCGGGTTTGCTGACATCACTTCCGGGTTTAGTGACGTCACTTCCGGGTTTGGTGACCTCACTTCCGGGTGTGGTGACCTCACTTCCGGGTGTGGTGACCTCACTTCCGGGTGTGGTGACCTCACTTCCGGGTTTGCTGACCTCACTTCCGGGTTTGCTGAAGTCACTTCTGGGTCTGCTGAAGTCACTTCTGGGTTTGCAGACCTGAGCTCCGAATTTGCAGACCTCACTTTCCTGGTCTGCTTACCTCACTTCCGGGTTTGGTGACCTCACTTCCGGGTTTGGTGACCTCACTTCCGGGTTTGCTGACCTCACTTCCGGGTGTGGTGACCTCACTTCCGGGTTTGCTGACCTCACTTCCGGGTTTGCTGACCTCACATCCGGGTTTAGTGACGTCACTTCCGGGTTTGCTGACCTCACTTCCGGGTATGGTGACCTTACTTCCGGGTGTGGTGACGTCACTTCCGGGTATGCTGACCTCACTTCCGGGTTTAGTGACGTCACTTCCGGGTTTGGTGACCTCACTTCCGGGTGTGGTGACCTCACTTCCGGGTTTGGTGACCTCACTTCCGGGTGTGGTGACCTCACTTCCGGGTTTGGTGACCTCACTTCCGGGTTTGCTGACCTCACTTCCAGGTTTAGTGACGTCACTTCCGGGTTTGGTGACCTCACTTCCGGGTGTGGTGACCTCACTTCCGGGTTTGGTGACCTCACTTCCGGGTGTGGTGACCTCACTTCCGGGTTTGCTGACCTCACTTCCGGGTTTGCTGACCTCACTTCCAGGTTTAGTGACCTCACTTCCGGGTTTGGTGACCTCACTTCCGGGTGTGGTGACCTCACTTCCGGGTTTGCTGACCTCACTTCCGGGTTTGCTGACCTCACTTCCGGGTGTGGTGACCTCACTTCCGGGTTTGCTGACATCACTTCCGGGTTTAGTGACGTCACTTCCGGGTTTGGTGACCTCACTTCCGGGTGTGGTGACCTCACTTCCGCGTTTGCTGACCTCACTTCCGGGTGTGGTGACCTCACTTCCGGGTGTGGTGACCTCACTTCCGGGTTTGGTGACCTCACTTCCGGGTGTGGTGACCTCACTTCCGGGTGTGGTGACCTCACTTCCGGGTTTGGTGACCTCACTTCCGGGTTTAGTGACGTCACTTCCGGGTTTGGTGACCTCACTTCCGGGTTTGGTGACCTCACTTCCGGGTTTGCTGACATCACTTCCGGGTTTATTGACGTCACTTTCGGGTTTGGTGACCTCACTTCCGATTGTGGTGACCTCACTTCCGGGTTTGCTGACCTCACTTCCGGGTGTGGTGACCTCACTTCCGGGTGTGGTGACCTCACTTCCAGGTTTGCTGACCTCACTTCCGGGTTTGCTGAAGTCACTTCTGGGTCTGCTGAAGTCACTTCTGGGTTTGCAGACCTCAGTTCCGAATTAGCAGACCTCACTTCCCTGGTCTGCTTACCTCACTTCCGGGTATGCTGACCTCACTTCCGGGTTTAGTGACGTCACTTCCGGGTGTGGTGACCTCACTTCCGGGTTTAGTGACCTCACTTCCGGGTTTGCTGACCTCACTTCCGGGTTTGCTGACCTCACTTCCGGGTTTGCTGAAGTCACTTCTGGGTCTGCTGAAGTCACTTCTGGGTTTGCTGACCTCACTTCCGGGTTTAGTGACGTCACTTCCGGGTTTGGTGACCTCAATTCCGGGTGTGGTGACCTCACTTCTGGGTTTGCTGACCTCACTTCCGGGTGTGGTGACCTCACTTCCGGGTTTGCTGACCTCAATTCCGGGTGTGGTGACCTCACTTCCGGGTTTAGTGACGTCACTTCCGGGTTTGCTGACCTCACTTCCGGGTTTAGTGACGTCACTTCCGGGTTTGCTGACCTCACTTCCGGGTGTGGTGACCTCACTTCCGGGTTTGCTGAAGTCACTTCTGGGTCTGCTGAAGTCACTTCTGGGTTTGCAGACCTGAGTTCCGAATTAGCAGACATCACTTTCCTGGTCTGCTTACCTCACTTCCGGGTTTGCTGACCTCACTTCCGGGTTTAGTGACGTCACTTCCGGGTTTGGTGACCTCACTTCCGGGTGTGGTGACCTCACTTCCGCGTTTGCTGACCTCACTTCCGGGTGTGGTGACCTCACTTCCGGGTGTGGTGACCTCACTTCTGGGTTTGGTGACCTCACTTCCGGGTTTGCTGACCTCACTTTTGGGTGTGGTGACCTCACTTCCGGGTTTGCTGACCTCACTTCCGGGTTTGCTGACCTCACTTCCGGGTTTGCTGAAGTCACTTCTGGGTCTGCTGAAGTCACTTCTGGGTTTGCTGACCTCACTTCCGGGTTTAGTGACCTCACTTCCGGGTTTGCTGACCTCACTTCCGGGTTTGCTGAAGTCACTTCTGGGTCTGCTGAAGTCACTTCTGGGTTTGCTGACCTCACTTCCGGGTTTGGTGACCTCACTTCCGGGTGTGGTGACCTCATTTCCGTGTTTGGTGACCTCACTTCCGGGTGTGGTGACCTCATTCCGGGTTTGCTGACCTCACTTCCGGGTTTGCTGACCTCACTTCCAGGTTTAGTGACCTCACTTCCGGGTTTGGTGACCTCACTTCCGGGTGTGGTGACCTCACTTCCGGGTTTGCTGACATCACTTCCGGGTGTGGTGACCTCACTTCCGGGTTTGCTGACCTCACTTCCGGGTTTGCTGACATCACTTCCGGGTTTAGTGACGTCACTTCCGGGTTTGGTGACCTCACTTCCGGGTGTGGTGACCTCACTTCCGGGTGTGGTGACCTCACTTCCGGGTGTGGTGACCTCACTTCCGGGTTTGCTGACCTCACTTCCGGGTTTGCTGAAGTCACTTCTGGGTCTGCTGAAGTCACTTCTGGGTTTGCAGACCTGAGCTCCGAATTTGCAGACCTCACTTTCCTGGTCTGCTTACCTCACTTCCGGGTTTGGTGACCTCACTTCCGGGTTTGGTGACCTCACTTCCGGGTTTGCTGACCTCACTTCCGGGTGTGGTGACCTCACTTCCGGGTTTGCTGACCTCACTTCCGGGTTTGCTGACCTCACATCCGGGTTTAGTGACGTCACTTCCGGGTTTGCTGACCTCACTTCCGGGTATGGTGACCTTACTTCCGGGTGTGGTGACGTCACTTCCGGGTATGCTGACCTCACTTCCGGGTTTAGTGACGTCACTTCCGGGTTTGGTGACCTCACTTCCGGGTGTGGTGACCTCACTTCCGGGTTTGGTGACCTCACTTCCGGGTGTGGTGACCTCACTTCCGGGTTTGGTGACCTCACTTCCGGGTTTGCTGACCTCACTTCCGGGTTTAGTGACGTCACTTCCGGGTTTGGTGACCTCACTTCCGGGTGTGGTGACCTCACTTCCGGGTTTGGTGACCTCACTTCCGGGTGTGGTGACCTCACTTCCGGGTTTGCTGACCTCACTTCCGGGTTTGCTGACCTCACTTCCAGGTTTAGTGACCTCACTTCCGGGTTTGGTGACCTCACTTCCGGGTGTGGTGACCTCACTTCCGGGTTTGCTGACCTCACTTCCGGGTTTGCTGACCTCACTTCCGGGTGTGGTGACCTCACTTCCGGGTTTGCTGACATCACTTCCGGGTTTAGTGACGTCACTTCCGGGTTTGGTGACCTCACTTCCGGGTGTGGTGACCTCACTTCCGCGTTTGCTGACCTCACTTCCGGGTGTGGTGACCTCACTTCCGGGTGTGGTGACCTCACTTCCGGGTTTGGTGACCTCACTTCCGGGTGTGGTGACCTCACTTCCGGGTGTGGTGACCTCACTTCCGGGTTTGGTGACCTCACTTCCGGGTTTAGTGACGTCACTTCCGGGTTTGGTGACCTCACTTCCGGGTTTGGTGACCTCACTTCCGGGTTTGCTGACATCACTTCCGGGTTTATTGACGTCACTTTCGGGTTTGGTGACCTCACTTCCGATTGTGGTGACCTCACTTCCGGGTTTGCTGACCTCACTTCCGGGTGTGGTGACCTCACTTCCGGGTGTGGTGACCTCACTTCCAGGTTTGCTGACCTCACTTCCGGGTTTGCTGAAGTCACTTCTGGGTCTGCTGAAGTCACTTCTGGGTTTGCAGACCTCAGTTCCGAATTAGCAGACCTCACTTCCCTGGTCTGCTTACCTCACTTCCGGGTATGCTGACCTCACTTCCGGGTTTAGTGACGTCACTTCCGGGTGTGGTGACCTCACTTCCGGGTTTAGTGACCTCACTTCCGGGTTTGCTGACCTCACTTCCGGGTTTGCTGACCTCACTTCCGGGTTTGCTGAAGTCACTTCTGGGTCTGCTGAAGTCACTTCTGGGTTTGCTGACCTCACTTCCGGGTTTAGTGACGTCACTTCCGGGTTTGGTGACCTCAATTCCGGGTGTGGTGACCTCACTTCTGGGTTTGCTGACCTCACTTCCGGGTGTGGTGACCTCACTTCCGGGTTTGCTGACCTCAATTCCGGGTGTGGTGACCTCACTTCCGGGTTTAGTGACGTCACTTCCGGGTTTGCTGACCTCACTTCCGGGTTTAGTGACGTCACTTCCGGGTGTGGTGACCTCACTTCCGGGTGTGGTGACCTCACTTCCGGGTTTGCTGAAGTCACTTCTGGGTCTGCTGAAGTCACTTCTGGGTTTGCAGACCTGAGTTCCGAATTAGCAGACATCACTTTCCTGGTCTGCTTACCTCACTTCCGGGTTTGCTGACCTCACTTCCGGGTTTAGTGACGTCACTTCCGGGTTTGGTGACCTCACTTCCGGGTGTGGTGACCTCACTTCCGCGTTTGCTGACCTCACTTCCGGGTGTGGTGACCTCACTTCCGGGTGTGGTGACCTCACTTCTGGGTTTGGTGACCTCACTTCCGGGTTTGCTGACCTCACTTTTGGGTGTGGTGACCTCACTTCCGGGTTTGCTGACCTCACTTCCGGGTTTGCTGACATCACTTCCGGGTTTAGTGATGTCACTTCCGGGTTTGGTGACCTCACTTCCGGGTGTGGTGACCTCACTTCCGCGTTTGCTGACCTCACTTCCGGGTGTGGTGACCTCACTTCCGGGTGTGGTGACCTCACTTCCGGGTTTGCTGACCTCACTTCCGGGTTTGCTGAAGTCACTTCTGGGTCTGCTGAAGTCACTTCTGGGTTTGCAGACCTGAGTTCCGAATTAGCAGACCTCACTTTCCTGGTCTGCTTACCTCACTTCCGGGTTTGGTGACCTCACTTCCGGGTTTGGTGACCTCACATCCGGGTTTAGTGACGTCACTTCCGGGTTTGCTGACCTCACTTCCGGGTATGGTGACCTCACTTCCGGGTTTGCTGACATCACTTCCGGGTTTAGTGACGTCACTTCCGGGTTTGGTGACCTCACTTCCGGGTGTGGTGACCTCACTTCCGGGTGTGGTGACGTCACTTCCGGGTTTGGTGACCTCACTTCCGGGTTTGGTGACCTCACTTCCGGGTGTGGTGACCTCACTTCCGGGTTTGCTGACCTCACTTCCGGGTTTGCTGACCTCACTTCCGGGTTTAGTGACGTCACTTCCGGGTTTGGTTACCTCACTTCCGGGTGTGGTGACCTCACTTCCGGGTTTGGTGACCTCACTTCCGGGTGTGGTGACCTCACTTCCGGGTTTGCTGACCTCACTTCCGGGTTTAGTGACGTCACTTCCGGGTTTGGTGACCTCACTTCCGGGTTTGCTGACCTCACTTCCGGGTTTGCTGGCATCACTTCCGGGTTTAGTGACGTCACTTCCCAGTTTGGTGACCTCACTTCCGGGTGTGGTGACCTCACTTCCGGGTTTGCTGACCTCACTTCCGGGTGTGGTGACCTCACTTCCGGGTTTGCTGACCTCACTTCCGGGTTTGCTGAAGTCACTTCTGGGTCTGCTGAAGTCACTTCTGGGTTTGCAGACCTGAGTTCCGAATTAGCAGACCTCACTTTCCTGGTCTGATTACCTCACTTCCGGGTATGCTGACCTCACTTCCGGGTTTGGTGACGTCACTTCCGGGTGTGGTGAACTCACTTCCGGGTTTAGTGACGTCACTTCCGGGTTTGGTGACCTCACTTCCGGGTGTGGTGACCTCACTTCCGGGTTTAGTGACGTCACTTCCGGGTTTGGTGACCTCACTTCCGGGTTTGCTGACCTCACTTCCGGGTTTGCTGACCTCACTTCCGGGTTTGCTGAAGTCACTTCTGGGTCTGCTGAAGTCACTTCTGGGTTTGCTGACCTCACTTCCGGGTTTAGTGACGTCACTTCCGGGTTTGGTGACCTCACTTCCGGGTGTGGTGACCTCACTTCCGGGTTTGCTGACCTCACTTCCGGGTGTGGTGACCTCACTTCCGGGTGTGGTGACCTCACTTCCGGGTTTGGTGACCTCACTTCCGGGTTTGCTGACCTCACTTCCGGGTGTGGTGACCTCACTTCCGGGTTTGCTGACCTCACTTCCGGGTGTGGTGACCTCACTTCTGGGTTTGGTGACCTCACTTCCGGGTTTGGTGACCTCACTTCCGGGTTTGCTGACTTCACTTCCGGGTTTGGTGACCTCACTTCCGGGTGTGGTGACCTCACTTCCGGGTTTGGTGACCTCACTTCCGGGTGTGGTGACCTCACTTCCGGGTTTGCTGACCTCACTTCCGGGTTTGCTGACCTCACTTCCGGGTTTAGTGACGTCACTTCCGGGTTTGGTGACCTCACTTCCGGGTGTGGTGACCTCGCTTCCGGGTTTGGTGACCTCACTTCCGGGTGTGGTGACCTCACTTCCGGGTGTGGTGACCTCACTTCCGGGTTTGCTGACCTCACTTCCGGGTTTAGTGACGTCACTTCCGGGTATGCTGACCTCACTTCCGGGTTTGCTGACCTCACTTCCGGGTTTGCTGGCATCACTTCCGGGTTTATTGACGTCACTTTCGGGTTTGGTGACCTCACTTCCCGGTGTGGTGACCTCACTTCCGGGTTTGCTGACCTCACTTCCGGGTGTGGTGACCTCACTTCCGGGTGTGGTGACCTCACTTCCGGGTTTGCTGACCTCACTTCCGGGTTTGCTGAAGTCACTACTGGGTCTGCTGAAGTCACTTCTGGGTTTGCAGACCTGAGTTCCGAATTAGCAGACCTCACTTTCCTGGTCTGCTTACCTCACTTCCGGGTATGCTGACCTCACTTCCGGGTTTAGTGACGTCACTTCCAGGTGTGGTGACCTCACTTCCGGGTTTAGTGACGTCACTTCCGGGTTTGGTGACCTCACTTCCGGGTTTGCTGACCTCACTTCCGGGTTTGCTGACCTCACTTCCGGGTTTGCTGAAGTCACTTCTGGGTCTGCTGAAGTGACTTCTGGGTTTGCTGACCTCACTTCCGGGTTTAGTGACGTCACTTCCGGGTTTGGTGACCTCACTTCCGGGTGTGGTGACGTCACTTCCGGGTTTGGTGACCTCACTTCCGGGTGTGGTGACCTCACTTCCGGGTTTGCTGACCTCACTTCCGGGTTTAGTGACGTCAATTCCGGGTGTGGGGACCTCCCTTCCGGGTTTATTGACGTCACTTCCGGGTGTGGTGACCTCACTTCCGGGTGTGGTGACCTCACTTCCGGGTTTGCTGACCTCACTTCCGGGTTTAGTGACGTCACTTCCGGGTTTGGTGACCTCACTTCCGGGTTTGCTGACCTCACTTCCGGGTTTGCTGGCATCACTTCCGGGTTTAGTGACGTCACTTCCCAGTTTGGTGACCTCACTTCCGGGTGTGGTGACCTCACTTCCGGGTTTGCTGACCTCACTTCCGGGTGTGGTGACCTCACTTCCGGGTTTGCTGACCTCACTTCCGGGTTTGCTGAAGTCACTTCTGGGTCTGCTGAAGTCACTTCTGGGTTTGCAGACCTGAGTTCCGAATTAGCAGACCTCACTTTCCTGGTCTGATTACCTCACTTCCGGGTATGCTGACCTCACTTCCGGGTTTGGTGACGTCACTTCCGGGTGTGGTGAACTCACTTCCGGGTTTAGTGACGTCACTTCCGGGTTTGGTGACCTCACTTCCGGGTGTGGTGACCTCACTTCCGGGTTTAGTGACGTCACTTCCGGGTTTGGTGACCTCACTTCCGGGTTTGCTGACCTCACTTCCGGGTTTGCTGACCTCACTTCCGGGTTTGCTGAAGTCACTTCTGGGTCTGCTGAAGTCACTTCTGGGTTTGCTGACCTCACTTCCGGGTTTAGTGACGTCACTTCCGGGTTTGGTGACCTCACTTCCGGGTGTGGTGACCTCACTTCCGGGTTTGCTGACCTCACTTCCGGGTTTGCTGACCTCACTTCCGGGTGTGGTGACCTCACTTCCGGGTTTGGTGACCTCACTTCCGGGTTTGCTGACCTCACTTCCGGGTGTGGTGACCTCACTTCCGGGTTTGCTGACCTCACTTCCGGGTGTGGTGACCTCACTTCTGGGTTTGGTGACCTCACTTCCGGGTTTGGTGACCTCACTTCCGGGTTTGCTGACTTCACTTCCGGGTTTGGTGACCTCACTTCCGGGTGTGGTGACCTCACTTCCGGGTTTGGTGACCTCACTTCCGGGTGTGGTGACCTCACTTCCGGGTTTGCTGACCTCACTTCCGGGTTTGCTGACCTCACTTCCGGGTTTAGTGACGTCACTTCCGGGTTTGGTGACCTCACTTCCGGGTGTGGTGACCTCGCTTCCGGGTTTGGTGACCTCACTTCCGGGTGTGGTGACCTCACTTCCGGGTGTGGTGACCTCACTTCCGGGTTTGCTGACCTCACTTCCGGGTTTAGTGACGTCACTTCCGGGTATGCTGACCTCACTTCCGGGTTTGCTGACCTCACTTCCGGGTTTGCTGGCATCACTTCCGGGTTTATTGACGTCACTTTCGGGTTTGGTGACCTCACTTCCCGGTGTGGTGACCTCACTTCCGGGTTTGCTGACCTCACTTCCGGGTGTGGTGACCTCACTTCCGGGTGTGGTGACCTCACTTCCGGGTTTGCTGACCTCACTTCCGGGTTTGCTGAAGTCACTACTGGGTCTGCTGAAGTCACTTCTGGGTTTGCAGACCTGAGTTCCGAATTAGCAGACCTCACTTCCCTGGTCTGCTTACCTCACTTCCGGGTATGCTGACCTCACTTCCGGGTTTAGTGACGTCACTTCCGGGTGTGGTGACCTCACTTCCGGGTTTAGTGACCTCACTTCCGGGTTTGCTGACCTCACTTCCGGGTTTGCTGACCTCACTTCCGGGTTTGCTGAAGTCACTTCTGGGTCTGCTGAAGTCACTTCTGGGTTTGCTGACCTCACTTCCGGGTTTAGTGACGTCACTTCCGGGTTTGGTGACCTCAATTCCGGGTGTGGTGACCTCACTTCTGGGTTTGCTGACCTCACTTCCGGGTGTGGTGACCTCACTTCCGGGTTTGCTGACCTCAATTCCGGGTGTGGTGACCTCACTTCCGGGTTTAGTGACGTCACTTCCGGGTTTGCTGACCTCACTTCCGGGTTTAGTGACGTCACTTCCGGGTGTGGTGACCTCACTTCCGGGTGTGGTGACCTCACTTCCGGGTTTGCTGAAGTCACTTCTGGGTCTGCTGAAGTCACTTCTGGGTTTGCAGACCTGAGTTCCGAATTAGCAGACATCACTTTCCTGGTCTGCTTACCTCACTTCCGGGTTTGCTGACCTCACTTCCGGGTTTAGTGACGTCACTTCCGGGTTTGGTGACCTCACTTCCGGGTGTGGTGACCTCACTTCCGCGTTTGCTGACCTCACTTCCGGGTGTGGTGACCTCACTTCCGGGTGTGGTGACCTCACTTCTGGGTTTGGTGACCTCACTTCCGGGTTTGCTGACCTCACTTTTGGGTGTGGTGACCTCACTTCCGGGTTTGCTGACCTCACTTCCGGGTTTGCTGACATCACTTCCGGGTTTAGTGATGTCACTTCCGGGTTTGGTGACCTCACTTCCGGGTGTGGTGACCTCACTTCCGCGTTTGCTGACCTCACTTCCGGGTGTGGTGACCTCACTTCCGGGTGTGGTGACCTCACTTCCGGGTTTGCTGACCTCACTTCCGGGTTTGCTGAAGTCACTTCTGGGTCTGCTGAAGTCACTTCTGGGTTTGCAGACCTGAGTTCCGAATTAGCAGACCTCACTTTCCTGGTCTGCTTACCTCACTTCCGGGTTTGGTGACCTCACTTCCGGGTTTGGTGACCTCACATCCGGGTTTAGTGACGTCACTTCCGGGTTTGCTGACCTCACTTCCGGGTATGGTGACCTCACTTCCGGGTTTGCTGACATCACTTCCGGGTTTAGTGACGTCACTTCCGGGTTTGGTGACCTCACTTCCGGGTGTGGTGACCTCACTTCCGGGTGTGGTGACGTCACTTCCGGGTTTGGTGACCTCACTTCCGGGTTTGGTGACCTCACTTCCGGGTGTGGTGACCTCACTTCCGGGTTTGCTGACCTCACTTCCGGGTTTGCTGACCTCACTTCCGGGTTTAGTGACGTCACTTCCGGGTTTGGTTACCTCACTTCCGGGTGTGGTGACCTCACTTCCGGGTTTGGTGACCTCACTTCCGGGTGTGGTGACCTCACTTCCGGGTTTGCTGACCTCACTTCCGGGTTTAGTGACGTCACTTCCGGGTTTGGTGACCTCACTTCCGGGTTTGCTGACCTCACTTCCGGGTTTGCTGGCATCACTTCCGGGTTTAGTGACGTCACTTCCCAGTTTGGTGACCTCACTTCCGGGTGTGGTGACCTCACTTCCGGGTTTGCTGACCTCACTTCCGGGTGTGGTGACCTCACTTCCGGGTTTGCTGACCTCACTTCCGGGTTTGCTGAAGTCACTTCTGGGTCTGCTGAAGTCACTTCTGGGTTTGCAGACCTGAGTTCCGAATTAGCAGACCTCACTTTCCTGGTCTGATTACCTCACTTCCGGGTATGCTGACCTCACTTCCGGGTTTGGTGACGTCACTTCCGGGTGTGGTGAACTCACTTCCGGGTTTAGTGACGTCACTTCCGGGTTTGGTGACCTCACTTCCGGGTGTGGTGACCTCACTTCCGGGTTTAGTGACGTCACTTCCGGGTTTGGTGACCTCACTTCCGGGTTTGCTGACCTCACTTCCGGGTTTGCTGACCTCACTTCCGGGTTTGCTGAAGTCACTTCTGGGTCTGCTGAAGTCACTTCTGGGTTTGCTGACCTCACTTCCGGGTTTAGTGACGTCACTTCCGGGTTTGGTGACCTCACTTCCGGGTGTGGTGACCTCACTTCCGGGTTTGCTGACCTCACTTCCGGGTGTGGTGACCTCACTTCCGGGTGTGGTGACCTCACTTCCGGGTTTGGTGACCTCACTTCCGGGTTTGCTGACCTCACTTCCGGGTGTGGTGACCTCACTTCCGGGTTTGCTGACCTCACTTCCGGGTGTGGTGACCTCACTTCTGGGTTTTGTGACCTCACTTCCGGGTTTGGTGACCTCACTTCCGGGTTTGCTGACTTCACTTCCGGGTTTGGTGACCTCACTTCCGGGTGTGGTGACCTCACTTCCGGGTTTGGTGACCTCACTTCCGGGTGTGGTGACCTCACTTCCGGGTTTGCTGACCTCACTTCCGGGTTTGCTGACCTCACTTCCGGGTTTAGTGACGTCACTTCCGGGTTTGGTGACCTCACTTCCGGGTGTGGTGACCTCGCTTCCGGGTTTGGTGACCTCACTTCCGGGTGTGGTGACCTCACTTCCGGGTGTGGTGACCTCACTTCCGGGTTTGCTGACCTCACTTCCGGGTTTAGTGACGTCACTTCCGGGTATGCTGACCTCACTTCCGGGTTTGCTGACCTCACTTCCGGGTTTGCTGGCATCACTTCCGGGTTTATTGACGTCACTTTCGGGTTTGGTGACCTCACTTCCCGGTGTGGTGACCTCACTTCCGGGTTTGCTGACCTCACTTCCGGGTGTGGTGACCTCACTTCCGGGTGTGGTGACCTCACTTCCGGGTTTGCTGACCTCACTTCCGGGTTTGCTGAAGTCACTACTGGGTCTGCTGAAGTCACTTCTGGGTTTGCAGACCTGAGTTCCGAATTAGCAGACCTCACTTTCCTGGTCTGCTTACCTCACTTCCGGGTATGCTGACCTCACTTCCGGGTTTAGTGACGTCACTTCCAGGTGTGGTGACCTCACTTCCGGGTTTAGTGACGTCACTTCCGGGTTTGGTGACCTCACTTCCGGGTTTGCTGACCTCACTTCCGGGTTTGCTGACCTCACTTCCGGGTTTGCTGAAGTCACTTCTGGGTCTGCTGAAGTGACTTCTGGGTTTGCTGACCTCACTTCCGGGTTTAGTGACGTCACTTCCGGGTTTGGTGTCCTCACTTCCGGGTGTGGTGACGTCACTTCCGGGTTTGGTGACCTCACTTCCGGGTGTGGTGACCTCACTTCCGGGTTTGCTGACCTCACTTCCGGGTTTAGTGACGTCAATTCCGGGTGTGGGGACCTCCCTTCCGGGTTTATTGACGTCACTTCCGGGTGTGGTGACCTCACTTCCGGGTGTGGTGACCTCACTTCCGGGTTTGCTGACCTCACTTCCGGGTTTGCTGACCTCACTTCCAGGTTTAGTGACCTCACTTCCGGGTTTGGTGACCTCACTTCCGGGTGTGGTGACCTCACTTCCGGGTTTGCTGACCTCACTTCCGGGTGTGGTGACCTCACTTCCGGGTTTAGTGACGTCACTTCCGGGTTTGGTGACCACACTTCCGGGTGTGGTGACGTCACTTCCGGGTTTGGTGACCTCACTTCCGGGTGTGGTGACCTCACTTCCGGGTTTGCTGACCTCACTTCCGGGTTTAGTGACGTCACTTCCGGGTGTGGGGACCTCCCTTCCGGGTTTATTGACGTCACTTCCGGGTTTGGTGACCTCACTTCCGGGTGTGGTGACCTCACTTCCGGGTTTGCTGACCTCACTTCCGGGTTTGCTGACCTCACTTCCAGGTTTAGTGACCTCACTTCCGGGTTTCGTGACCTCACTTCCGGGTGTGGTGACCTCACTTCCGGGTTTGCTGACCTCACTTCCGGGTGTGGTGACCTCACTTCCGGGTTTGCTGACCTCACTTCCGGGTTTGCTGACATCACTTCCGGGTTTAGTGACGTCACTTCCGGGTTTGGTGACCTCACTTCCGGGTGTGGTGACCTCACTTCCGGGTGTGGTGACCTCACTTCCGGGTGTGGTGACCTCACTTCCGGGTTTGCTGACCTCACTTCCGGGTTTAGTGACGTCACTTCCGGGTATGCTGACCTCACTTCCGGGTTTGCTGACCTCACTTCCGGGTTTGCTGACCTCACTTCCGGGTTTAGTGACGTCACTTCCGGGTTTGGTGACCTCACTTCCGGGTGTGGTGACCTCACTTCCGGGTTTGGTGACCTCACTTCCGGGTGTGGTGACCTCACTTCCGGGTGTGGTGACCTCACTTCCGGGTTTGCTGACCTCACTTCCGGGTTTAGTGACGTCACTTCCGGGTATGCTGACCTCACTTCCGGGTTTGCTGACCTCACTTCCGGGTTTGCTGGCATCACTTCCGGGTTTATTGACGTCACTTTCGGGTTTGGTGACCTCACTTCCGGGTGTGGTGACCTCACTTCCGGGTTTGGTGACCTCACTTCCGGGTGTGGTGACCTCACTTCCGGGTGTGGTGACCTCACTTCCGGGTTTGCTGACCTCACTTCCGGGTTTGATGAAGTCACTACTGGGTCTGCTGAAGTCACTTCTGGGTTTGCAGACCTGAGTTCCGAATTAGCAGACCTCACTTTCCTGGTCTGCTTACCTCACTTCTGGGTATGCTGACCTCACTTCCGGGTTTAGTGACGTCACTTTCCGGGTGTGGTGACCTCACTTCCGAGTTTAGTGACGTCACTTCCGGGTTTGGTGACCTCACTTCCGGGTTTGGTGACCTCACTTCCGGGTGTGGTGACCTCACTTCCGGGTTTAGTGACCTCACTTCCGGGTTTGGTGACCTCACTTCCGGGTTTGCTGACCTCACTTCCGGGTTTGCTGACCTCACTTCCGGGTTTGCTGAAGTCACTTCTGGGTCTGCTGAAGTGACTTCTGGGTTTGCTGACCTCACTTCCGGGTTTAGTGACGTCACTTCCGGGTTTGGTGACCTCACTTCCGGGTGTGGTGACGTCACTTCCGGGTTTGGTGACCTCACTTCCGGGTGTGGTGACCTCACTTCCGGGTTTGCTGACCTCACTTCCGGGTTTAGTGACGTCACTTCCGGGTGTGGGGACCTCCCTTCCGGGTGTGGTGACCTCACTTCCGGGTTTGGTGACCTCACTTCCGGGTGTGGTGACCTCACTTCCGGGTTTGCTGACCTCACTTCCGGGTTTGCTGACCTCACTTCCAGGTTTAGTGACCTCACTTCCGGGTTTGGTGACCTCACTTCCGGGTGTGGTGACCTCACTTCCGGGTTTGCTGACCTCACTTCCGGGTGTGGTGACCTCACTTCCGGGTTTGCTGACCTCACTTCCGGGTTTGCTGACATCACTTCCGGGTTTAGTGACGTCACTTCCGGGTTTGGTGACCTCACTTCCGGGTGTGGTGACCTCACTTCCGGGTGTGGTGACGTCACTTCCATGTGTGGTGACCTCACTTCCGGGTTTGGTGACCTCACTTCCGGGTGTGGTGACCTCACTTCCGGGTTTGCTGACCTAACTTCCGGGTTTGCTGACCTCACTTCCGGGTTTAGTGACGTCACTTCCGGGTTTGGTTACCTCACTTCCGGGTGTGGTGACCTCACTTCCGGGTGTGGTGACCTCACTTCCGGGTTTGCTGACCTCACTTCCGGGTGTGGTGACCTCACTTCCGGGTTTGCTGACCTCACTTCCGGGTTTGCTGAAGTCACTTCTGGGTCTGCTGAAGTCACTTCTGGGTTTGCAGACCTGAGTTCCGAATTAGCAGACCTCACTTTCCTGGTCTGCTTGCCTCACTTCCGGGTATGCTGACCTCACTTCCGGGTTTGGTGACGTCACTTCCGGGTGTGGTGACCTCACTTCCGGGTTTAGTGACGTCACTTCCGGGTTTGGTGACCTCACTTCCGGGTTTGGTGACCTCACTTCCGGGTGTGGTGACCTCACTTCCGGGTTTAGTGACGTCACTTCCGGGTTTGCTGACCTCACTTCCGGGTTTGCTGACCTCACTTCCGGGTTTGCTGAAGTCACTTCTGGGTCTGCTGAAGTCACTTCTGGGTTTGCTGACCTCACTTCCGGGTTTAGTGACGTCACTTCCGGGTTTGGTGACCTCACTTCCGGGTGTGGTGACCTCACTTCCGGGTTTGGTGACCTCACTTCCGGGTGTGGTGACCTCACTTCCGGGTTTGCTGACCTCACTTCCGGGTTTGCTGACCTCACTTCCAGGTTTAGTGACCTCACTTCCGGGTTTGGTGACCTCACTTCCGGGTGTGGTGACCTCACTTCCGGGTTTGCTGACCTCACTTCCGGGTTTGCTGACCTCACTTCCGGGTGTGGTGACCTCACTTCCGGGTTTGCTGACATCACTTCCGGGTTTAGTGACGTCACTTCCGGGTTTGGTGACCTCACTTCCGGGTGTGGTGACCTCACTTCCGCGTTTGCTGACCTCACTTCCGGGTGTGGTGACCTCACTTCCGGGTGTGGTGACCTCACTTCCGGGTTTGGTGACCTCACTTCCGGGTGTGGTGACCTCACTTCCGGGTGTGGTGACCTCACTTCCGGGTTTGGTGACCTCACTTCTGGGTTTAGTGACGTCACTTCCGGGTTTGGTGACCTCACTTCCGGGTTTGGTGACCTCACTTCCGGGTTTGCTGACATCACTTCCGGGTTTATTGACGTCACTTTCGGGTTTGGTGACCTCACTTCCGATTGTGGTGACCTCACTTCCGGGTTTGCTGACCTCACTTCCGGGTGTGGTGACCTCACTTCCGGGTGTGGTGACCTCACTTCCAGGTTTGCTGACCTCACTTCCGGGTTTGCTGAAGTCACTTCTGGGTCTGCTGAAGTCACTTCTGGGTTTGCAGACCTCAGTTCCGAATTAGCAGACCTCACTTCCCTGGTCTGCTTACCTCACTTCCGGGTATGCTGACCTCACTTCCGGGTTTAGTGACGTCACTTCCGGGTGTGGTGACCTCACTTCCGGGTTTAGTGACCTCACTTCCGGGTTTGCTGACCTCACTTCCGGGTTTGCTGACCTCACTTCCGGGTTTGCTGAAGTCACTTCTGGGTCTGCTGAAGTCACTTCTGGGTTTGCTGACCTCACTTCCGGGTTTAGTGACGTCACTTCCGGGTTTGGTGACCTCAATTCCGGGTGTGGTGACCTCACTTCTGGGTTTGCTGACCTCCCTTCCGGGTGTGGTGACCTCACTTCCGGGTTTGCTGACCTCAATTCCGGGTGTGGTGACCTCACTTCCGGGTTTAGTGACGTCACTTCCGGGTTTGCTGACCTCACTTCCGGGTTTAGTGACGTCACTTCCGGGTGTGGTGACCTCACTTCCGGGTGTGGTGACCTCACTTCCGGGTTTGCTGAAGTCACTTCTGGGTCTGCTGAAGTCACTTCTGGGTTTGCAGACCTGAGTTCCGAATTAGCAGACATCACTTTCCTGGTCTGCTTACCTCACTTCCGGGTTTGCTGACCTCACTTCCGGGTTTAGTGACGTCACTTCCGGGTTTGGTGACCTCACTTCCGGGTGTGGTGACCTCACTTCCGCGTTTGCTGACCTCACTTCCGGGTGTGGTGACCTCACTTCCGGGTGTGGTGACCTCACTTCCGGGTTTGCTGACCTCACTTCCGGGTTTGCTGACCTCACTTTTGGGTGTGGTGACCTCACTTCCGGGTTTGCTGACCTCACTTCCGGGTTTGCTGACATCACTTCCGGGTTTAGTGATGTCACTTCCGGGTTTGGTGACCTCACTTCCGGGTGTGGTGACCTCACTTCCGGGTTTGCTGACCTCACTTCCGGGTGTGGTGACCTCACTTCCGGGTGTGGTGACCTCACTTCCGGGTTTGCTGACCTCACTTCCGGGTTTGCTGAAGTCACTTCTGGGTCTGCTGAAGTCACTTCTGGGTTTGCAGACCTGAGTTCCGAATTAGCAGACCTCACTTTCCTGGTCTGCTTACCTCACTTCCGGGTTTGGTGACCTCACTTCCGGGTTTGGTGACCTCACATCCGGGTTTAGTGACGTCACTTCCGGGTTTGCTGACCTCACTTCCGGGTATGGTGACCTCACTTCCGGGTTTGCTGACATCACTTCCGGGTTTAGTGACGTCACTTCCGGGTTTGGTGACCTCACTTCCGGGTGTGGTGACCTCACTTCCGGGTGTGGTGACGTCACTTCCGGGTTTGGTGACCTCACTTCCGGGTTTGGTGACCTCACTTCCGGGTGTGGTGACCTCACTTCCGGGTTTGGTGACCTCACTTCCGGGTTTGCTGACCTCACTTCCGGGTTTGCTGACCTCACTTCCGGGTTTGCTGAAGTCACTTCTGGGTCTGCTGAAGTGACTTCTGGGTTTGCTGACCTCACTTCCGGGTTTAGTGACGTCACTTCCGGGTTTGGTGACCTCACTTCCGGGTGTGGTGACGTCACTTCCGGGTTTGGTGACCTCACTTCCGGGTGTGGTGACCTCACTTCCGGGTTTGCTGACCTCACTTCCGGGTTTAGTGACGTCACTTCCGGGTGTGGGGACCTCCCTTCCGGGTGTGGTGACCTCACTTCCGGGTGTGGTGACCTCACTTCCGGGTGTGGTGACCTCACTTCCGGGTTTGCTGACCTCACTTCCGGGTTTGCTGACCTAACTTCCAGGTTTAGTGACCTCACTTCCGGGTTTGGTGACCTCACTTCCGGGTGTGGTGACCTCACTTCCGGGTTTGCTGACCTCACTTCCGGGTGTGGTGACCTCACTTCCGGGTTTGCTGACCTCACTTCCGGGTTTGCTGACATCACTTCCGGGTTTAGTGACGTCACTTCCGGGTTTGGTGACCTCACTTCCGGGTGTGGTGACCTCACTTCCGCGTTTGCTGACCTCACTTCCGGGTGTGGTGACCTCACTTCCGGGTGTGGTGACCTCACTTCAGGGTTTGCTGACCTCACTTCCGGGTTTGCTGACCTCACTTCCGGGTTTGCTGAAGTCACTTCTGGGTTTGCAGACCTGAGTTCCGAATTAGCAGACCTCACTTTCCTGGTCTGCTTACCTCACTTCCGGGTTTGGTGACCTCACTTCCGGGTTTGGTGACCTCACTTCCGGGTTTGCTGACCTCACTTCCGGGTGTGGTGACCTCACTTCCGGGTTTGCTGACCTCACTTCCGGGTTTGCTGACATCACTTCCGGGTTTAGTGACGTCACTTCCGGGTTTGGTGACCTCACTTCCGGGTGTGGTGACCTCACTTCCGGGTGTGGTGACGTCACTTCCATGTGTGGTGACCTCACTTCCGGGTTTGGTGACCTCACTTCCGGGTGTGGTGACCTCACTTCCGGGTTTGCTGACCTAACTTCCGGGTTTGCTGACCTCACTTCCGGGTTTAGTGACGTCACTTCCGGGTTTGGTTACCTCACTTCCGGGTGTGGTGACCTCACTTCCGGGTGTGGTGACCTCACTTCCGGGTTTGCTGACCTCACTTCCGGGTTTGCTGGCATCACTTCCGGGTTTAGTGACGTCACTTCCCAGTTTGGTGACCTCACTTCCGGGTGTGGTGACCTCACTTCCGGGTTTGCTGACCTCACTTCCGGGTGTGGTGACCTCACTTCCGGGTTTGCTGACCTCACTTCCGGGTTTGCTGAAGTCACTTCTGGGTCTGCTGAAGTCACTTCTGGGTTTGCAGACCTGAGTTCCGAATTAGCAGACCTCACTTTCCTGGTCTGATTACCTCACTTCCGGGTATGCTGACCTCACTTCCGGGTTTGGTGACGTCACTTCCGGGTGTGGTGAACTCACTTCCGGGTTTAGTGACGTCACTTCCGGGTTTGGTGACCTCACTTCCGGGTGTGGTGACCTCACTTCCGGGTTTAGTGACGTCACTTCCGGGTTTGGTGACCTCACTTCCGGGTTTGCTGACCTCACTTCCGGGTTTGCTGACCTCACTTCCGGGTTTGCTGAAGTCACTTCTGGGTCTGCTGAAGTCACTTCTGGGTTTGCTGACCTCACTTCCGGGTTTAGTGACGTCACTTCCGGGTTTGGTGACCTCACTTCCGGGTGTGGTGACCTCACTTCCGGGTTTGCTGACCTCACTTCCGGGTGTGGTGACCTCACTTCCGGGTGTGGTGACCTCACTTCCGGGTTTGGTGACCTCACTTCCGGGTTTGCTGACCTCACTTCCGGGTGTGGTGACCTCACTTCCGGGTTTGCTGACCTCACTTCCGGGTGTGGTGACCTCACTTCTGGGTTTGGTGACCTCACTTCCGGGTTTGGTGACCTCACTTCCGGGTTTGCTGACTTCACTTCCGGGTTTGGTGACCTCACTTCCGGGTGTGGTGACCTCACTTCCGGGTTTGGTGACCTCACTTCCGGGTGTGGTGACCTCACTTCCGGGTTTGCTGACCTCACTTCCGGGTTTGCTGACCTCACTTCCGGGTTTAGTGACGTCACTTCCGGGTTTGGTGACCTCACTTCCGGGTGTGGTGACCTCGCTTCCGGGTTTGGTGACCTCACTTCCGGGTGTGGTGACCTCACTTCCGGGTGTGGTGACCTCACTTCCGGGTTTGCTGACCTCACTTCCGGGTTTAGTGACGTCACTTCCGGGTATGCTGACCTCACTTCCGGGTTTGCTGACCTCACTTCCGGGTTTGCTGGCATCACTTCCGGGTTTATTGACGTCACTTTCGGGTTTGGTGACCTCACTTCCCGGTGTGGTGACCTCACTTCCGGGTTTGCTGACCTCACTTCCGGGTGTGGTGACCTCACTTCCGGGTGTGGTGACCTCACTTCCGGGTTTGCTGACCTCACTTCCGGGTTTGCTGAAGTCACTACTGGGTCTGCTGAAGTCACTTCTGGGTTTGCAGACCTGAGTTCCGAATTAGCAGACCTCACTTTCCTGGTCTGCTTACCTCACTTCCGGGTATGCTGACCTCACTTCCGGGTTTAGTGACGTCACTTCCAGGTGTGGTGACCTCACTTCCGGGTTTAGTGACGTCACTTCCGGGTTTGGTGACCTCACTTCCGGGTTTGCTGACCTCACTTCCGGGTTTGCTGACCTCACTTCCGGGTTTGCTGAAGTCACTTCTGGGTCTGCTGAAGTGACTTCTGGGTTTGCTGACCTCACTTCCGGGTTTAGTGACGTCACTTCCGGGTTTGGTGACCTCACTTCCGGGTGTGGTGACGTCACTTCCGGGTTTGGTGACCTCACTTCCGGGTGTGGTGACCTCACTTCCGGGTTTGCTGACCTCACTTCCGGGTTTAGTGACGTCAATTCCGGGTGTGGGGACCTCCCTTCCGGGTTTATTGACGTCACTTCCGGGTGTGGTGACCTCACTTCCGGGTGTGGTGACCTCACTTCCGGGTTTGCTGACCTCACTTCCGGGTTTAGTGACGTCACTTCCGGGTTTGGTGACCTCACTTCCGGGTTTGCTGACCTCACTTCCGGGTTTGCTGGCATCACTTCCGGGTTTAGTGACGTCACTTCCCAGTTTGGTGACCTCACTTCCGGGTGTGGTGACCTCACTTCCGGGTTTGCTGACCTCACTTCCGGGTGTGGTGACCTCACTTCCGGGTTTGCTGACCTCACTTCCGGGTTTGCTGAAGTCACTTCTGGGTCTGCTGAAGTCACTTCTGGGTTTGCAGACCTGAGTTCCGAATTAGCAGACCTCACTTTCCTGGTCTGATTACCTCACTTCCGGGTATGCTGACCTCACTTCCGGGTTTGGTGACGTCACTTCCGGGTGTGGTGAACTCACTTCCGGGTTTAGTGACGTCACTTCCGGGTTTGGTGACCTCACTTCCGGGTGTGGTGACCTCACTTCCGGGTTTAGTGACGTCACTTCCGGGTTTGGTGACCTCACTTCCGGGTTTGCTGACCTCACTTCCGGGTTTGCTGACCTCACTTCCGGGTTTGCTGAAGTCACTTCTGGGTCTGCTGAAGTCACTTCTGGGTTTGCTGACCTCACTTCCGGGTTTAGTGACGTCACTTCCGGGTTTGGTGACCTCACTTCCGGGTGTGGTGACCTCACTTCCGGGTTTGCTGACCTCACTTCCGGGTTTGCTGACCTCACTTCCGGGTGTGGTGACCTCACTTCCGGGTTTGGTGACCTCACTTCCGGGTTTGCTGACCTCACTTCCGGGTGTGGTGACCTCACTTCCGGGTTTGCTGACCTCACTTCCGGGTGTGGTGACCTCACTTCTGGGTTTGGTGACCTCACTTCCGGGTTTGGTGACCTCACTTCCGGGTTTGCTGACTTCACTTCCGGGTTTGGTGACCTCACTTCCGGGTGTGGTGACCTCACTTCCGGGTTTGGTGACCTCACTTCCGGGTGTGGTGACCTCACTTCCGGGTTTGCTGACCTCACTTCCGGGTTTGCTGACCTCACTTCCGGGTTTAGTGACGTCACTTCCGGGTTTGGTGACCTCACTTCCGGGTGTGGTGACCTCGCTTCCGGGTTTGGTGACCTCACTTCCGGGTGTGGTGACCTCACTTCCGGGTGTGGTGACCTCACTTCCGGGTTTGCTGACCTCACTTCCGGGTTTAGTGACGTCACTTCCGGGTATGCTGACCTCACTTCCGGGTTTGCTGACCTCACTTCCGGGTTTGCTGGCATCACTTCCGGGTTTATTGACGTCACTTTCGGGTTTGGTGACCTCACTTCCCGGTGTGGTGACCTCACTTCCGGGTTTGCTGACCTCACTTCCGGGTGTGGTGACCTCACTTCCGGGTGTGGTGACCTCACTTCCGGGTTTGCTGACCTCACTTCCGGGTTTGCTGAAGTCACTACTGGGTCTGCTGAAGTCACTTCTGGGTTTGCAGACCTGAGTTCCGAATTAGCAGACCTCACTTTCCTGGTCTGCTTACCTCACTTCCGGGTATGCTGACCTCACTTCCGGGTTTAGTGACGTCACTTCCAGGTGTGGTGACCTCACTTCCGGGTTTAGTGACGTCACTTCCGGGTTTGGTGACCTCACTTCCGGGTTTCCTGACCTCACTTCCGGGTTTGCTGACCTCACTTCCGGGTTTGCTGAAGTCACTTCTGGGTCTGCTGAAGTGACTTCTGGGTTTGCTGACCTCACTTCCGGGTTTAGTGACGTCACTTCCGGGTTTGGTGACCTCACTTCCGGGTGTGGTGACGTCACTTCCGGGTTTGGTGACCTCACTTCCGGGTGTGGTGACCTCACTTCCGGGTTTGCTGACCTCACTTCCGGGTTTAGTGACGTCAATTCCGGGTGTGGGGACCTCCCTTCCGGGTTTATTGACGTCACTTCCGGGTGTGGTGACCTCACTTCCGGGTGTGGTGACCTCACTTCCGGGTTTGCTGACCTCACTTCCGGGTTTGCTGACCTCACTTCCAGGTTTAGTGACCTCACTTCCGGGTTTGGTGACCTCACTTCCGGGTGTGGTGACCTCACTTCCGGGTTTGCTGACCTCACTTCCGGGTGTGGTGACCTCACTTCCGGGTTTAGTGACGTCACTTCCGGGTTTGGTGACCACACTTCCGATTGTGGTGACCTCACTTCCGGGTTTGCTGACCTCACTTCCGGGTGTGGTGACCTCACTTCCGGGTGTGGTGACCTCACTTCCAGGTTTGCTGACCTCACTTCCGGGTTTGCTGAAGTCACTTCTGGGTCTGCTGAAGTCACTTCTGGGTTTGCAGACCTCAGTTCCGAATTAGCAGACCTCACTTCCCTGGTCTGCTTACCTCACTTCCGGGTATGCTGACCTCACTTCCGGGTTTAGTGACGTCACTTCCGGGTGTGGTGACCTCACTTCCGGGTTTAGTGACCTCACTTCCGGGTTTGCTGACCTCACTTCCGGGTTTGCTGACCTCACTTCCGGGTTTGCTGAAGTCACTTCTGGGTCTGCTGAAGTCACTTCTGGGTTTGCTGACCTCACTTCCGGGTTTAGTGACGTCACTTCCGGGTTTGGTGACCTCAATTCCGGGTGTGGTGACCTCACTTCTGGGTTTGCTGACCTCACTTCCGGGTGTGGTGACCTCACTTCCGGGTTTGCTGACCTCAATTCCGGGTGTGGTGACCTCACTTCCGGGTTTAGTGACGTCACTTCCGGGTTTGCTGACCTCACTTCCGGGTTTAGTGACGTCACTTCCGGGTGTGGTGACCTCACTTCCGGGTGTGGTGACCTCACTTCCGGGTTTGCTGAAGTCACTTCTGGGTCTGCTGAAGTCACTTCTGGGTTTGCAGACCTGAGTTCCGAATTAGCAGACATCACTTTCCTGGTCTGCTTACCTCACTTCCGGGTTTGCTGACCTCACTTCCGGGTTTAGTGACGTCACTTCCGGGTTTGGTGACCTCACTTCCGGGTGTGGTGACCTCACTTCCGCGTTTGCTGACCTCACTTCCGGGTGTGGTGACCTCACTTCCGGGTGTGGTGACCTCACTTCTGGGTTTGGTGACCTCACTTCCGGGTTTGGTGACCTCACTTCCGGGTTTGCTGACCTCACTTCCGGGTTTGCTGGCATCACTTCCGGGTTTAGTGACGTCACTTCCCAGTTTGGTGACCTCACTTCCGGGTGTGGTGACCTCACTTCCGGGTTTGCTGACCTCACTTCCGGGTGTGGTGACCTCACTTCCGGGTTTGCTGACCTCACTTCCGGGTTTGCTGAAGTCACTTCTGGGTCTGCTGAAGTCACTTCTGGGTTTGCAGACCTGAGTTCCGAATTAGCAGACCTCACTTTCCTGGTCTGATTACCTCACTTCCGGGTATGCTGACCTCACTTCCGGGTTTGGTGACGTCACTTCCGGGTGTGGTGAACTCACTTCCGGGTTTAGTGACGTCACTTCCGGGTTTGGTGACCTCACTTCCGGGTGTGGTGACCTCACTTCCGGGTTTAGTGACGTCACTTCCGGGTTTGGTGACCTCACTTCCGGGTTTGCTGACCTCACTTCCGGGTTTGCTGACCTCACTTCCGGGTTTGCTGAAGTCACTTCTGGGTCTGCTGAAGTCACTTCTGGGTTTGCTGACCTCACTTCCGGGTTTAGTGACGTCACTTCCGGGTTTGGTGACCTCACTTCCGGGTGTGGTGACCTCACTTCCGGGTTTGCTGACCTCACTTCCGGGTTTGGTGACCTCACTTCCGGGTGTGGTGACCTCACTTCCGGGTTTGGTGACCTCACTTCCGGGTTTGCTGACCTCACTTCCGGGTGTGGTGACCTCACTTCCGGGTTTGCTGACCTCACTTCCGGGTGTGGTGACCTCACTTCTGGGTTTGGTGACCTCACTTCCGGGTTTGGTGACCTCACTTCCGGGTTTGCTGACTTCACTTCCGGGTTTGGTGACCTCACTTCCGGGTGTGGTGACCTCACTTCCGGGTTTGGTGACCTCACTTCTGGGTGTGGTGACCTCACTTCCGGGTTTGCTGACCTCACTTCCGGGTTTGCTGACCTCACTTCCGGGTTTAGTGACGTCACTTCCGGGTTTGGTGACCTCACTTCCGGGTGTGGTGACCTCGCTTCCGGGTTTGGTGACCTCACTTCCGGGTGTGGTGACCTCACTTCCGGGTGTGGTGACCTCACTTCCGGGTTTGCTGACCTCACTTCCGGGTTTAGTGACGTCACTTCCGGGTATGCTGACCTCACTTCCGGGTTTGCTGACCTCACTTCCGGGTTTGCTGGCATCACTTCCGGGTTTATTGACGTCACTTTCGGGTTTGGTGACCTCACTTCCCGGTGTGGTGACCTCACTTCCGGGTTTGCTGACCTCACTTCCGGGTGTGGTGACCTCACTTCCGGGTGTGGTGACCTCACTTCCGGGTTTGCTGACCTCACTTCCGGGTTTGCTGAAGTCACTACTGGGTCTGCTGAAGTCACTTCTGGGTTTGCAGACCTGAGTTCCGAATTAGCAGACCTCACTTTCTTGGTCTGCTTACCTCACTTCCGGGTATGCTGACCTCACTTCCGGGTTTAGTGACGTCACTTCCAGGTGTGGTGACCTCACTTCCGGGTTTAGTGACGTCACTTCCGGGTTTGGTGACCTCACTTCCGGGTTTGCTGACCTCACTTCCGGGTTTGCTGACCTCACTTCCGGGTTTGCTGAAGTCACTTCTGGGTCTGCTGAAGTGACTTCTGGGTTTGCTGACCTCACTTCCGGGTTTAGTGACGTCACTTCCGGGTTTGGTGACCTCACTTCCGGGTGTGGTGACGTCACTTCCGGGTTTGGTGACCTCACTTCCGGGTGTGGTGACCTCACTTCCGGGTTTGCTGACCTCACTTCCGGGTTTAGTGACGTCAATTCCGGGTGTGGGGACCTCCCTTCCGGGTTTATTGACGTCACTTCCGGGTGTGGTGACCTCACTTCCGGGTGTGGTGACCTCACTTCCGGGTTTGCTGACCTCACTTCCGGGTTTGCTGACCTCACTTCCAGGTTTAGTGACCTCACTTCCGGGTTTGGTGACCTCACTTCCGGGTGTGGTGACCTCACTTCCGGGTTTGCTGACCTCACTTCCGGGTGTGGTGACCTCACTTCCGGGTTTAGTGACGTCACTTCCGGGTTTGGTGACCACACTTCCGGGTGTGGTGACGTCACTTCCGGGTTTGGTGACCTCACTTCCGGGTGTGGTGACCTCACTTCCGGGTTTGCTGACCTCACTTCCGGGTTTAGTGACGTCACTTCCGGGTGTGGGGACCTCCCTTCCGGGTTTATTGACGTCACTTCCGGGTTTGGTGACCTCACTTCCGGGTGTGGTGACCTCACTTCCGGGTTTGCTGACCTCACTTCCGGGTTTGCTGACCTCACTTCCAGGTTTAGTGACCTCACTTCCGGGTTTGGTGACCTCACTTCCGGGTGTGGTGACCTCACTTCCGGGTTTGCTGACCTCACTTCCGGGTGTGGTGACCTCACTTCCGGGTTTGCTGACCTCACTTCCGGGTTTGCTGACATCACTTCCGGGTTTAGTGACGTCACTTCCGGGTTTGGTGACCTCACTTCCGGGTGTGGTGACCTCACTTCCGGGTGTGGTGACCTCACTTCCGGGTGTGGTGACCTCACTTCCGGGTTTGCTGACCTCACTTCCGGGTTTAGTGACGTCACTTCCGGGTATGCTGACCTCACTTCCGGGTTTGCTGACCTCACTTCCGGGTTTGCTGACCTCACTTCCGGGTTTAGTGACGTCACTTCCGGGTTTGGTGACCTCACTTCCGGGTGTGGTGACCTCACTTCCGGGTTTGGTGACCTCACTTCCGGGTGTGGTGACCTCACTTCCGGGTGTGGTGACCTCACTTCCGGGTTTGCTGACCTCACTTCCGGGTTTAGTGACGTCACTTCCGGGTATGCTGACCTCACTTCCGGGTTTGCTGACCTCACTTCCGGGTTTGCTGGCATCACTTCCGGGTTTATTGACGTCACTTTCGGGTTTGGTGACCTCACTTCCGGGTGTGGTGACCTCACTTCCGGGTTTGGTGACCTCACTTCCGGGTGTGGTGACCTCACTTCCGGGTGTGGTGACCTCACTTCCGGGTTTGCTGACCTCACTTCCGGGTTTGATGAAGTCACTACTGGGTCTGCTGAAGTCACTTCTGGGTTTGCAGACCTGAGTTCCGAATTAGCAGACCTCACTTTCCTGGTCTGCTTACCTCACTTCTGGGTATGCTGACCTCACTTCCGGGTTTAGTGACGTCACTTTCCGGGTGTGGTGACCTCACTTCCGAGTTTAGTGACGTCACTTCCGGGTTTGGTGACCTCACTTCCGGGTTTGGTGACCTCACTTCCGGGTGTGGTGACCTCACTTCCGGGTTTAGTGACCTCACTTCCGGGTTTGGTGACCTCACTTCCGGGTTTGCTGACCTCACTTCCGGGTTTGCTGACCTCACTTCCGGGTTTGCTGAAGTCACTTCTGGGTCTGCTGAAGTGACTTCTGGGTTTGCTGACCTCACTTCCGGGTTTAGTGACGTCACTTCCGGGTTTGGTGACCTCACTTCCGGGTGTGGTGACGTCACTTCCGGGTTTGGTGACCTCACTTCCGGGTGTGGTGACCTCACTTCCGGGTTTGCTGACCTCACTTCCGGGTTTAGTGACGTCACTTCCGGGTGTGGGGACCTCCCTTCCGGGTGTGGTGACCTCACTTCCGGGTTTGGTGACCTCACTTCCGGGTGTGGTGACCTCACTTCCGGGTTTGCTGACCTCACTTCCGGGTTTGCTGACCTCACTTCCAGGTTTAGTGACCTCACTTCCGGGTTTGGTGACCTCACTTCCGGGTGTGGTGACCTCACTTCCGGGTTTGCTGACCTCACTTCCGGGTGTGGTGACCTCACTTCCGGGTTTGCTGACCTCACTTCCGGGTTTGCTGACATCACTTCCGGGTTTAGTGACGTCACTTCCGGGTTTGGTGACCTCACTTCCGGGTGTGGTGACCTCACTTCCGGGTGTGGTGACGTCACTTCCATGTGTGGTGACCTCACTTCCGGGTTTGGTGACCTCACTTCCGGGTGTGGTGACCTCACTTCCGGGTTTGCTGACCTAACTTCCGGGTTTGCTGACCTCACTTCCGGGTTTAGTGACGTCACTTCCGGGTTTGGTTACCTCACTTCCGGGTGTGGTGACCTCACTTCCGGGTGTGGTGACCTCACTTCCGGGTTTGCTGACCTCACTTCCGGGTGTGGTGACCTCACTTCCGGGTTTGCTGACCTCACTTCCGGGTTTGCTGAAGTCACTTCTGGGTCTGCTGAAGTCACTTCTGGGTTTGCAGACCTGAGTTCCGAATTAGCAGACCTCACTTTCCTGGTCTGCTTGCCTCACTTCCGGGTATGCTGACCTCACTTCCGGGTTTGGTGACGTCACTTCCGGGTGTGGTGACCTCACTTCCGGGTTTAGTGACGTCACTTCCGGGTTTGGTGACCTCACTTCCGGGTTTGGTGACCTCACTTCCGGGTGTGGTGACCTCACTTCCGGGTTTAGTGACGTCACTTCCGGGTTTGCTGACCTCACTTCCGGGTTTGCTGACCTCACTTCCGGGTTTGCTGAAGTCACTTCTGGGTCTGCTGAAGTCACTTCTGGGTTTGCTGACCTCACTTCCGGGTTTAGTGACGTCACTTCCGGGTTTGGTGACCTCACTTCCGGGTGTGGTGACCTCACTTCCGGGTTTGGTGACCTCACTTCCGGGTGTGGTGACCTCACTTCCGGGTTTGCTGACCTCACTTCCGGGTTTGCTGACCTCACTTCCAGGTTTAGTGACCTCACTTCCGGGTTTGGTGACCTCACTTCCGGGTGTGGTGACCTCACTTCCGGGTTTGCTGACCTCACTTCCGGGTTTGCTGACCTAACTTCCGGGTGTGGTGACCTCACTTCCGGGTTTGCTGACATCACTTCCGGGTTTAGTGACGTCACTTCCGGGTTTGGTGACCTCACTTCCGGGTGTGGTGACCTCACTTCCGCGTTTGCTGACCTCACTTCCGGGTGTGGTGACCTCACTTCCGGGTTTGGTGACCTCACTTCCGGGTGTGGTGACCTCACTTCCGGGTGTGGTGACCTCACTTCCGGGTTTGGTGACCTCACTTCCGGGTTTAGTGACGTCACTTCCGGGTTTGGTGACCTCACTTCCGGGTTTGGTGACCTCACTTCCGGGTTTGCTGACATCACTTCCGGGTTTATTGACGTCACTTTCGGGTTTGGTGACCTCACTTCCGATTGTGGTGACCTCACTTCCGGGTTTGCTGACCTCACTTCCGGGTGTGGTGACCTCACTTCCGGGTGTGGTGACCTCACTTCCAGGTTTGCTGACCTCACTTCCGGGTTTGCTGAAGTCACTTCTGGGTCTGCTGAAGTCACTTCTGGGTTTGCAGACCTCAGTTCCGAATTAGCAGACCTCACTTCCCTGGTCTGCTTACCTCACTTCCGGGTATGCTGACCTCACTTCCGGGTTTAGTGACGTCACTTCCGGGTGTGGTGACCTCACTTCCGGGTTTAGTGACCTCACTTCCGGGTTTGCTGACCTCACTTCCGGGTTTGCTGACCTCACTTCCGGGTTTGCTGAAGTCACTTCTGGGTCTGCTGAAGTCACTTCTGGGTTTGCTGACCTCACTTCCGGGTTTAGTGACGTCACTTCCGGGTTTGGTGACCTCAATTCCGGGTGTGGTGACCTCACTTCTGGGTTTGCTGACCTCACTTCCGGGTGTGGTGACCTCACTTCCGGGTTTGCTGACCTCAATTCCGGGTGTGGTGACCTCACTTCCGGGTTTAGTGACGTCACTTCCGGGTTTGCTGACCTCACTTCCGGGTTTAGTGACGTCACTTCCGGGTGTGGTGACCTCACTTCCGGGTGTGGTGACCTCACTTCCGGGTTTGCTGAAGTCACTTCTGGGTCTGCTGAAGTCACTTCTGGGTTTGCAGACCTGAGTTCCGAATTAGCAGACATCACTTTCCTGGTCTGCTTACCTCACTTCCGGGTTTGCTGACCTCACTTCCGGGTTTAGTGACGTCACTTCCGGGTTTGGTGACCTCACTTCCGGGTGTGGTGACCTCACTTCCGCGTTTGCTGACCTCACTTCCGGGTGTGGTGACCTCACTTCCGGGTGTGGTGACCTCACTTCTGGGTTTGGTGACCTCACTTCCGGGTTTGCTGACCTCACTTTTGGGTGTGGTGACCTCACTTCCGGGTTTGCTGACCTCACTTCCGGGTTTGCTGACATCACTTCCGGGTTTAGTGATGTCACTTCCGGGTTTGGTGACCTCACTTCCGGGTGTGGTGACCTCACTTCCGGGTTTGCTGACCTCACTTCCGGGTGTGGTGACCTCACTTCCGGGTGTGGTGACCTCACTTCCGGGTTTGCTGACCTCACTTCCGGGTTTGCTGAAGTCACTTCTGGGTCTGCTGAAGTCACTTCTGGGTTTGCAGACCTGAGTTCCGAATTAGCAGACCTCACTTTCCTGGTCTGCTTACCTCACTTCCGGGTTTGGTGACCTCACTTCCGGGTTTGGTGACCTCACATCCGGGTTTAGTGACGTCACTTCCGGGTTTGCTGACCTCACTTCCGGGTATGGTGACCTCACTTCCGGGTTTGCTGACATCACTTCCGGGTTTAGTGACGTCACTTCCGGGTTTGGTGACCTCACTTCCGGGTGTGGTGACCTCACTTCCGGGTGTGGTGACGTCACTTCCGGGTTTGGTGACCTCACTTCCGGGTTTGGTGACCTCACTTCCGGGTGTGGTGACCTCACTTCCGGGTTTGGTGACCTCACTTCCGGGTTTGCTGACCTCACTTCCGGGTTTGCTGACCTCACTTCCGGGTTTGCTGAAGTCACTTCTGGGTCTGCTGAAGTGACTTCTGGGTTTGCTGACCTCACTTCCGGGTTTAGTGACGTCACTTCCGGGTTTGGTGACCTCACTTCCGGGTGTGGTGACGTCACTTCCGGGTTTGGTGACCTCACTTCCGGGTGTGGTGACCTCACTTCCGGGTTTGCTGACCTCACTTCCGGGTTTAGTGACGTCACTTCCGGGTGTGGGGACCTCCCTTCCGGGTGTGGTAACCTCACTTCCGGGTGTGGTGACCTCACTTCCGGGTGTGGTGACCTCACTTCCGGGTTTGCTGACCTCACTTCCGGGTTTGCTGAAGTCACTTCTGGGTTTAGTGACCTCACTTCCGGGTTTGGTGACCTCACTTCCGGGTGTGGTGACCTCACTTCCGGGTTTGCTGACCTCACTTCCGGGTGTGGTGACCTCACTTCCGGGTTTGCTGACCTCACTTCCGGGTTTGCTGACATCACTTCCGGGTTTAGTGACGTCACTTCCGGGTTTGGTGACCTCACTTCCGGGTGTGGTGACCTCACTTCCGCGTTTGCTGACCTCACTTCCGGGTGTGGTGACCTCACTTCCGGGTGTGGTGACCTCACTTCAGGGTTTGCTGACCTCACTTCCGGGTTTGCTGACCTCACTTCCGGGTTTGCTGAAGTCACTTCTGGGTTTGCAGACCTGAGTTCCGAATTAGCAGACCTCACTTTCCTGGTCTGCTTACCTCACTTCCGGGTTTGGTGACCTCACTTCCGGGTTTGGTGACCTCACTTCCGGGTTTGCTGACCTCACTTCCGGGTGTGGTGACCTCACTTCCGGGTTTGCTGACCTCACTTCCGGGTTTGCTGACATCACTTCCGGGTTTAGTGACGTCACTTCCGGGTTTGGTGACCTCACTTCCGGGTGTGGTGACCTCACTTCCGGGTGTGGTGACGTCACTTCCATGTGTGGTGACCTCACTTCCGGGTTTGGTGACCTCACTTCCGGGTGTGGTGACCTCACTTCCGGGTTTGCTGACCTAACTTCCGGGTTTGCTGACCTCACTTCCGGGTTTAGTGACGTCACTTCCGGGTTTGGTTACCTCACTTCCGGGTGTGGTGACCTCACTTCCGGGTGTGGTGACCTCACTTCCGGGTTTGCTGACCTCACTTCCGGGTGTGGTGACCTCACTTCCGGGTTTGCTGACCTCACTTCCGGGTTTGCTGAAGTCACTTCTGGGTCTGCTGAAGTCACTTCTGGGTTTGCAGACCTGAGTTCCGAATTAGCAGACCTCACTTTCCTGGTCTGCTTGCCTCACTTCCGGGTATGCTGACGTCACTTCCGGGTTTGGTGACGTCACTTCCGGGTGTGGTGACCTCACTTCCGGGTTTAGTGACGTCACTTCCGGGTTTGGTGACCTCACTTCCGGGTTTGGTGACCTCACTTCCGGGTGTGGTGACCTCACTTCCGGGTTTAGTGACGTCACTTCCGGGTTTGCTGACCTCACTTCCGGGTTTGCTGACCTCACTTCCGGGTTTGCTGAAGTCACTTCTGGGTCTGCTGAAGTCACTTCTGGGTTTGCTGACCTCACTTCCGGGTTTAGTGACGTCACTTCCGGGTTTGGTGACCTCACTTCCGGGTGTGGTGAACTCACTTCCGGGTTTGGTGACCTCACTTCCGGGTGTGGTGACCTCACTTCCGGGTTTGCTGACCTCACTTCCGGGTTTGCTGACCTCACTTCCAGGTTTAGTGACCTCACTTCCGGGTTTGGTGACCTCACTTCCGGGTGTGGTGACCTCACTTCCGGGTTTGCTGACCTCACTTCCGGGTTTGCTGACCTCACTTCCGGGTGTGGTGACCTCACTTCCGGGTTTGCTGACATCACTTCCGGGTTTAGTGACGTCACTTCCGGGTTTGGTGACCTCACTTCCGGGTGTGGTGACCTCACTTCCGCGTTTGCTGACCTCACTTCCGGGTGTGGTGACCTCACTTCCGGGTGTGGTGACCTCACTTCCGGGTTTGGTGACCTCACTTCCGGGTGTGGTGACCTCACTTCCGGGTGTGGTGACCTCACTTCCGGGTTTGGTGACCTCACTTCCGGGTTTAGTGACGTCACTTCCGGGTTTGGTGACCTCACTTCCGGGTTTGGTGACCTCACTTCCGGGTTTGCTGACATCACTTCCGGGTTTATTGACGTCACTTTCGGGTTTGGTGACCTCACTTCCGATTGTGGTGACCTCACTTCCGGGTTTGCTGACCTCACTTCCGGGTGTGGTGACCTCACTTCCGGGTGTGGTGACCTCACTTCCAGGTTTGCTGACCTCACTTCCGGGTTTGCTGAAGTCACTTCTGGGTCTGCTGAAGTCACTTCTGGGTTTGCAGACCTCAGTTCCGAATTAGCAGACCTCACTTCCCTGGTCTGCTTACCTCACTTCCGGGTATGCTGACCTCACTTCCGGGTTTAGTGACGTCACTTCCGGGTGTGGTGACCTCACTTCCGGGTTTAGTGACCTCACTTCCGGGTTTGCTGACCTCACTTCCGGGTTTGCTGACCTCACTTCCGGGTTTGCTGAAGTCACTTCTGGGTCTGCTGAAGTCACTTCTGGGTTTGCTGACCTCACTTCCGGGTTTAGTGACGTCACTTCCGGGTTTGGTGACCTCAATTCCGGGTGTGGTGACCTCACTTCTGGGTTTGCTGACCTCACTTCCGGGTGTGGTGACCTCACTTCCGGGTTTGCTGACCTCAATTCCGGGTGTGGTGACCTCACTTCCGGGTTTAGTGACGTCACTTCCGGGTTTGCTGACCTCACTTCCGGGTTTAGTGACGTCACTTCCGGGTGTGGTGACCTCACTTCCGGGTGTGGTGACCTCACTTCCGGGTTTGCTGAAGTCACTTCTGGGTCTGCTGAAGTCACTTCTGGGTTTGCAGACCTGAGTTCCGAATTAGCAGACATCACTTTCCTGGTCTGCTTACCTCACTTCCGGGTTTGCTGACCTCACTTCCGGGTTTAGTGACGTCACTTCCGGGTTTGGTGACCTCACTTCCGGGTGTGGTGACCTCACTTCCGCGTTTGCTGACCTCACTTCCGGGTGTGGTGACCTCACTTCCGGGTGTGGTGACCTCACTTCTGGGTTTGGTGACCTCACTTCCGGGTTTGCTGACCTCACTTTTGGGTGTGGTGACCTCACTTCCGGGTTTGCTGACCTCACTTCCGGGTTTGCTGACATCACTTCCGGGTTTAGTGATGTCACTTCCGGGTTTGGTGACCTCACTTCCGGGTGTGGTGACCTCACTTCCGCGTTTGCTGACCTCACTTCCGGGTGTGGTGACCTCACTTCCGGGTTTGCTGACCTCACTTCCGGGTTTGCTGAAGTCACTTCTGGGTCTGCTGAAGTCACTTCTGGGTTTGCAGACCTGAGTTCCGAATTAGCAGACCTCACTTTCCTGGTCTGCTTACCTCACTTCCGGGTTTGGTGACCTCACTTCCGGGTTTGGTGACCTCACATCCGGGTTTAGTGACGTCACTTCCGGGTTTGCTGACCTCACTTCCGGGTATGGTGACCTCACTTCCGGGTTTGCTGACATCACTTCCGGGTTTAGTGACGTCACTTCCGGGTTTGGTGACCTCACTTCCGGGTGTGGTGACCTCACTTCCGGGTGTGGTGACGTCACTTCCGGGTTTGGTGACCTCACTTCCGGGTTTGGTGACCTCACTTCCGGGTGTGGTGACCTCACTTCCGGGTTTGCTGACCTCACTTCCGGGTTTGCTGACCTCACTTCCGGGTTTAGTGACGTCACTTCCGGGTTTGGTTACCTCACTTCCGGGTGTGGTGACCTCACTTCCGGGTTTGGTGACCTCACTTCCGGGTGTGGTGACCTCACTTCCGGGTTTGCTGACCTCACTTCCGGGTTTAGTGACGTCACTTCCGGGTTTAGTGACGTCACTTCCGGGTTTGGTGACCTCACTTCCGGGTTTGCTGGCATCACTTCCGGGTTTAGTGACGTCACTTCCCAGTTTGGTGACCTCACTTCCGGGTGTGGTGACCTCACTTCCGGGTTTGCTGACCTCACTTCCGGGTGTGGTGACCTCACTTCCGGGTTTGCTGACCTCACTTCCGGGTTTGCTGAAGTCACTTCTGGGTCTGCTGAAGTCACTTCTGGGTTTGCAGACCTGAGTTCCGAATTAGCAGACCTCACTTTCCTGGTCTGATTACCTCACTTCCGGGTATGCTGACCTCACTTCCGGGTTTGGTGACGTCACTTCCGGGTGTGGTGAACTCACTTCCGGGTTTAGTGACGTCACTTCCGGGTTTGGTGACCTCACTTCCGGGTGTGGTGACCTCACTTCCGGGTTTAGTGACGTCACTTCCGGGTTTGGTGACCTCACTTCCGGGTTTGCTGACCTCACTTCCGGGTTTGCTGACCTCACTTCCGGGTTTGCTGAAGTCACTTCTGGGTCTGCTGAAGTCACTTCTGGGTTTGCTGACCTCACTTCCGGGTTTAGTGACGTCACTTCCGGGTTTGGTGACCTCACTTCCGGGTGTGGTGACCTCACTTCCGGGTTTGCTGACCTCACTTCCGGGTGTGGTGACCTCACTTCCGGGTGTGGTGACCTCACTTCCGGGTTTGGTGACCTCACTTCCGGGTTTAGTGACGTCACTTCCGGGTTTGCTGACCTCACTTCCGGGTGTGGTGACCTCACTTCCGGGTTTGCTGACCTCACTTCCGGGTGTGGTGACCTCACTTCTGGGTTTGGTGACCTCACTTCCGGGTTTGGTGACCTCACTTCCGGGTTTGCTGACTTCACTTCCGGGTTTGGTGACCTCACTTCCGGGTGTGGTGACCTCACTTCCGGGTTTGGTGACCTCACTTCCGGGTGTGGTGACCTCACTTCCGGGTTTGCTGACCTCACTTCCGGGTTTGCTGACCTCACTTCCGGGTTTAGTGACGTCACTTCCGGGTTTGGTGACCTCACTTCCGGGTGTGGTGACCTCGCTTCCGGGTTTGGTGACCTCACTTCCGGGTGGGATAACCTCACTTCCGGGTGTGGTGACCTCACTTCCGGGTTTGCTGACCTCACTTCCGGGTTTAGTGACGTCACATCCGGGTATGCTGACCTCACTTCCGGGTTTGCTGACCTCACTTCCGGGTTTGCTGGCATCACTTCCGGGTTTATTGACGTCACTTTCGGGTTTGGTGACCTCACTTCCCGGTGTGGTGACCTCACTTCCGGGTTTGCTGACCTCACTTCCGGGTGTGGTGACCTCACTTCCGGGTGTGGTGACCTCACTTCCGGGTTTGCTGACCTCACTTCCGGGTTTGCTGAAGTCACTACTGGGTCTGCTGAAGTCACTTCTGGGTTTGCAGACCTGAGTTCCGAATTAGCAGACCTCACTTTCCTGGTCTGCTTACCTCACTTCCGGGTATGCTGACCTCACTTCCGGGTTTAGTGACGTCACTTCCAGGTGTGGTGACCTCACTTCCGGGTTTAGTGACGTCACTTCCGGGTTTGGTGACCTCACTTCCGGGTTTGCTGACCTCACTTCCGGGTTGTCTGACCTCACTTCCGGGTTTGCTGAAGTCACTTCTGGGTCTGCTGAAGTGACTTCTGGGTTTGCTGACCTCACTTCCGGGTTTAGTGACGTCACTTCCGGGTTTGGTGACCTCACTTCCGGGTGTGGTGACGTCACTTCCGGGTTTGGTGACCTCACTTCCGGGTGTGGTGACCTCACTTCCGGGTTTGCTGACCTCACTTCCGGGTTTAGTGACGTCACTTCCGGGTGTGGGGACCTCCCTTCCGGGTTTATTGACGTCACTTCCGGGTTTGGTGACCTCACTTCCGGGTGTGGTGACCTCACTTCCGGGTTTTCTGACCTCACTTCCGGGTTTGCTGACCTCACTTCCAGGTTTAGTGACCTCACTTCCGGGTGTGGTGACCTCACTTCCGGGTTTGCTGACCTCACTTCCGGGTGTGGTGACCTCACTTCCGGGTTTGCTGACCTCACTTCCAGGTTTGCTGACATCACTTCCGGGTTTAGTGACGTCACTTCCGGGTTTGGTGACCTCACTTCCGGGTGTGGTGACCTCACTTCCGGGTGTGGTGACCTCACTTCCGGGTGTGGTGACCTCACTTCCGGGTTTGCTGACCTCACTTCCGGGTTTAGTGACGTCACTTCCGGGTATGCTGACCTCACTTCCGGGTTTGCTGACCTCACTTCCGGGTTTGCTGACCTCACTTCCGGGTTTAGTGACGTCACTTCCGGGTTTGGTGACCTCACTTCCGGGTGTGGTGACCTCACTTCCGGGTTTGGTGACCTCACTTCCGGGTGTGGTGACCTCACTTCCGGGTGTGGTGACCTCACTTCCGGGTTTGCTGACCTCACTTCCGGGTTTAGTGACGTCACTTCCGGGTATGCTGACCTCACTTCCGGGTTTGCTGACCTCACTTCCGGGTTTGCTGGCATCACTTCCGGGTTTATTGACGTCACTTCCGGGTGTGGGGACCTCCCTTCCGGGTGTGGTGACCTCACTTCCGGGTTTGGTGACCTCACTTCCGGGTGTGGTGACCTCACTTCCGGGTTTGCTGACCTCACTTCCGGGTTTGCTGACCTCACTTCCAGGTTTAGTGACCTCACTTCCGGGTTTGGTGACCTCACTTCCGGGTGTGGTGACCTCACTTCCGGGTTTGCTGACCTCACTTCCGGGTGTGGTGACCTCACTTCCGGGTTTGCTGACCTCACTTCCGGGTTTGCTGACATCACTTCCGGGTTTAGTGACGTCACTTCCGGGTTTGGTGACCTCACTTCCGGGTGTGGTGACCTCACTTCCGGGTGTGGTGACGTCACTTCCATGTGTGGTGACCTCACTTCCGGGTTTGGTGACCTCACTTCCGGGTGTGGTGACCTCACTTCCGGGTTTGCTGACCTAACTTCCGGGTTTGCTGACCTCACTTCCGGGTTTAGTGACGTCACTTCCGGGTTTGGTTACCTCACTTCCGGGTGTGGTGACCTCACTTCCGGGTGTGGTGACCTCACTTCCGGGTTTGCTGACCTCACTTCCGGGTGTGGTGACCTCACTTCCGGGTTTGCTGACCTCACTTCCGGGTTTGCTGAAGTCACTTCTGGGTCTGCTGAAGTCACTTCTGGGTTTGCAGACCTGAGTTCCGAATTAGCAGACCTCACTTTCCTGGTCTGCTTGCCTCACTTCCGGGTATGCTGACCTCACTTCCGGGTTTGGTGACGTCACTTCCGGGTGTGGTGACCTCACTTCCGGGTTTAGTGACGTCACTTCCGGGTTTGGTGACCTCACTTCCGGGTTTGGTGACCTCACTTCCGGGTGTGGTGACCTCACTTCCGGGTTTAGTGACGTCACTTCCGGGTTTGCTGACCTCACTTCCGGGTTTGCTGACCTCACTTCCGGGTTTGCTGAAGTCACTTCCGGGTTTGCTGACCTCACTTCCGGGTTTGCTGACCTCACTTCCGGGTTTAGTGACGTCACTTCCGGGTTTGGTGACCTCACGTCCGGGTGTGGTGACCTCACTTCCGGGTTTGGTGACCTCACTTCCGGGTGTGGTGACCTCACTTCCGGGTTTGCTGACCTCACTTCCGGGTTTGCTGACCTCACTTCCAGGTTTAGTGACCTCACTTCCGGGTTTGGTGACCTCACTTCCGGGTGTGGTGACCTCACTTCCGGGTTTGCTGACCTCACTTCCGGGTTTGCTGACCTCACTTCCGGGTGTGGTGACCTCACTTCCGGGTTTGCTGACATCACTTCCGGGTTTAGTGACGTCACTTCCGGGTTTGGTGACCTCACTTCCGGGTGTGGTGACCTCACTTCCGCGTTTGCTGACCTCACTTCCGGGTGTGGTGACCTCACTTCCGGGTGTGGTGACCTCACTTCCGGGTTTGGTGACCTCACTTCCGGGTGTGGTGACCTCACTTCCGGGTGTGGTGACCTCACTTCCGGGTTTGGTGACCTCACTTCCGGGTTTAGTGACGTCACTTCCGGGTTTGGTGACCTCACTTCCGGGTTTGGTGACCTCACTTCCGGGTTTGCTGACATCACTTCCGGGTTTATTGACGTCACTTTCGGGTTTGGTGACCTCACTTCCGATTGTGGTGACCTCACTTCCGGGTTTGCTGACCTCACTTCCGGGTGTGGTGACCTCACTTCCGGGTGTGGTGACCTCACTTCCAGGTTTGCTGACCTCACTTCCGGGTTTGCTGAAGTCACTTCTGGGTCTGCTGAAGTCACTTCTGGGTTTGCAGACCTCAGTTCCGAATTAGCAGACCTCACTTCCCTGGTCTGCTTACCTCACTTCCGGGTATGCTGACCTCACTTCCGGGTTTAGTGACGTCACTTCCGGGTGTGGTGACCTCACTTCCGGGTTTAGTGACCTCACTTCCGGGTTTGCTGACCTCACTTCCGGGTTTGCTGACCTCACTTCCGGGTTTGCTGAAGTCACTTCTGGGTCTGCTGAAGTCACTTCTGGGTTTGCTGACCTCACTTCCGGGTTTAGTGACGTCACTTCCGGGTTTGGTGACCTCAATTCCGGGTGTGGTGACCTCACTTCTGGGTTTGCTGACCTCACTTCCGGGTGTGGTGACCTCACTTCCGGGTTTGCTGACGTCAATTCCGGGTGTGGTGACCTCACTTCCGGGTTTAGTGACGTCACTTCCGGGTTTGCTGACCTCACTTCCGGGTTTAGTGACGTCACTTCCGGGTGTGGTGACCTCACTTCCGGGTGTGGTGACCTCACTTCCGGGTTTGCTGAAGTCACTTCTGGGTCTGCTGAAGTCACTTCTGGGTTTGCAGACCTGAGTTCCGAATTAGCAGACATCACTTTCCTGGTCTGCTTACCTCACTTCCGGGTTTGCTGACCTCACTTCCGGGTTTAGTGACGTCACTTCCGGGTTTGGTGACCTCACTTCCGGGTGTGGTGACCTCACTTCCGCGTTTGCTGACCTCACTTCCGGGTGTGGTGACCTCACTTCCGGGTGTGGTGACCTCACTTCTGGGTTTGGTGACCTCACTTCCGGGTTTGCTGACCTCACTTTTGGGTGTGGTGACCTCACTTCCGGGTTTGCTGACCTCACTTCCGGGTTTGCTGACATCACTTCCGGGTTTAGTGATGTCACTTCCGGGTTTGGTGACCTCACTTCCGGGTGTGGTGACCTCACTTCCGGGTTTGCTGACCTCACTTCCGGGTGTGGTGACCTCACTTCCGGGTGTGGTGACCTCACTTCCGGGTTTGCTGACCTCACTTCCGGGTTTGCTGAAGTCACTTCTGGGTCTGCTGAAGTCACTTCTGGGTTTGCAGACCTGAGTTCCGAATTAGCAGACCTCACTTTCCTGGTCTGCTTACCTCACTTCCGGGTTTGGTGACCTCACTTCCGGGTTTGGTGACCTCACATCCGGGTTTAGTGACGTCACTTCCGGGTTTGCTGACCTCACTTCCGGGTATGGTGACCTCACTTCCGGGTTTGCTGACATCACTTCCGGGTTTAGTGACGTCACTTCCGGGTTTGGTGACCTCACTTCCGGGTGTGGTGACCTCACTTCCGGGTGTGGTGACGTCACTTCCGGGTTTGGTGACCTCACTTCCGGGTTTGGTGACCTCACTTCCGGGTGTGGTGACCTCACTTCCGGGTTTGGTGACCTCACTTCCGGGTTTGCTGACCTCACTTCCGGGTTTGCTGACCTCACTTCCGGGTTTGCTGAAGTCACTTCTGGGTCTGCTGAAGTGACTTCTGGGTTTGCTGACCTCACTTCCGGGTTTAGTGACGTCACTTCCGGGTTTGGTGACCTCACTTCCGGGTGTGGTGACGTCACTTCCGGGTTTGGTGACCTCACTTCCGGGTGTGGTGACCTCACTTCCGGGTTTGCTGACCTCACTTCCGGGTTTAGTGACGTCACTTCCGGGTGTGGGGACCTCCCTTCCGGGTGTGGTGACCTCACTTCCGGGTGTGGTGACCTCACTTCCGGGTGTGGTGACCTCACTTCCGGGTTTGCTGACCTCACTTCCGGGTTTGCTGACCTCACTTCCAGGTTTAGTGACCTCACTTCCGGGTTTGGTGACCTCACTTCCGGGTGTGGTGACCTCACTTCCGGGTTTGCTGACCTCACTTCCGGGTGTGGTGACCTCACTTCCGGGTTTGCTGACCTCACTTCCGGGTTTGCTGACATCACTTCCGGGTTTAGTGACGTCACTTCCGGGTTTGGTGACCTCACTTCCGGGTGTGGTGACCTCACTTCCGCGTTTGCTGACCTCACTTCCGGGTGTGGTGACCTCACTTCCGGGTGTGGTGACCTCACTTCAGGGTTTGCTGACCTCACTTCCGGGTTTGCTGACCTCACTTCCGGGTTTGCTGAAGTCACTTCTGGGTTTGCAGACCTGAGTTCCGAATTAGCAGACCTCACTTTCCTGGTCTGCTTACCTCACTTCCGGGTTTGGTGACCTCACTTCCGGGTTTGGTGACCTCACTTCCGGGTTTGCTGACCTCACTTCCGGGTGTGGTGACCTCACTTCCGGGTTTGCTGACCTCACTTCCGGGTTTGCTGACATCACTTCCGGGTTTAGTGACGTCACTTCCGGGTTTGGTGACCTCACTTCCGGGTGTGGTGACCTCACTTCCGGGTGTGGTGACGTCACTTCCATGTGTGGTGACCTCACTTCCGGGTTTGGTGACCTCACTTCTGGGTGTGGTGACCTCACTTCCGGGTTTGCTGACCTAACTTCCGGGTTTGCTGACCTCACTTCCGGGTTTAGTGACGTCACTTCCGGGTTTGGTTACCTCACTTCCGGGTGTGGTGACCTCACTTCCGGGTGTGGTGACCTCACTTCCGGGTTTGCTGAAGTCACTTCTGGGTCTGCTGAAGTCACTTCTGGGTTTGCAGACCTGAGTTCCGAATTAGCAGACCTCACTTTCCTGGTCTGCTTGCCTCACTTCCGGGTATGCTGACGTCACTTCCGGGTTTGGTGACGTCACTTCCGGGTGTGGTGACCTCACTTCCGGGTTTAGTGACGTCACTTCCGGGTTTGGTGACCTCACTTCCGGGTTTGGTGACCTCACTTCCGGGTGTGGTGACCTCACTTCCGGGTTTAGTGACGTCACTTCCGGGTTTGCTGACCTCACTTCCGGGTTTGCTGACCTCACTTCCGGGTTTGCTGAAGTCACTTCTGGGTCTGCTGAAGTCACTTCTGGGTTTGCTGACCTCACTTCCGGGTTTAGTGACGTCACTTCCGGGTTTGGTGACCTCACTTCCGGGTGTGGTGAACTCACTTCCGGGTTTGGTGACCTCACTTCCGGGTGTGGTGACCTCACTTCCGGGTTTGCTGACCTCACTTCCGGGTTTGCTGACCTCACTTCCAGGTTTAGTGACCTCACTTCCGGGTTTGGTGACCTCACTTCCGGGTGTGGTGACCTCACTTCCGGGTTTGCTGACCTCACTTCCGGGTTTGCTGACCTCACTTCCGGGTGTGGTGACCTCACTTCCGGGTTTGCTGACATCACTTCCGGGTTTAGTGACGTCACTTCCGGGTTTGGTGACCTCACTTCCGGGTGTGGTGACCTCACTTCCGCGTTTGCTGACCTCACTTCCGGGTGTGGTGACCTCACTTCCGGGTTTGGTGACCTCACTTCCGGGTGTGGTGACCTCACTTCCGGGTGTGGTGACCTCACTTCCGGGTTTGGTGACCTCACTTCCGGGTTTAGTGACGTCACTTCCGGGTTTGGTGACCTCACTTCCGGGTTTGGTGACCTCACTTCCGGGTTTGCTGACATCACTTCCGGGTTTATTGACGTCACTTTCGGGTTTGGTGACCTCACTTCCGATTGTGGTGACCTCACTTCCGGGTTTGCTGACCTCACTTCCGGGTGTGGTGACCTCACTTCCGGGTGTGGTGACCTCACTTCCAGGTTTGCTGACCTCACTTCCGGGTTTGCTGAAGTCACTTCTGGGTCTGCTGAAGTCACTTCTGGGTTTGCAGACCTCAGTTCCGAATTAGCAGACCTCACTTCCCTGGTCTGCTTACCTCACTTCCGGGTATGCTGACCTCACTTCCGGGTTTAGTGACGTCACTTCCGGGTGTGGTGACCTCACTTCCGGGTTTAGTGACCTCACTTCCGGGTTTGCTGACCTCACTTCCGGGTTTGCTGACCTCACTTCCGGGTTTGCTGAAGTCACTTCTGGGTCTGCTGAAGTCACTTCTGGGTTTGCTGACCTCACTTCCGGGTTTAGTGACGTCACTTCCGGGTTTGGTGACCTCAATTCCGGGTGTGGTGACCTCACTTCTGGGTTTGCTGACCTCACTTCCGGGTGTGGTGACCTCACTTCCGGGTTTGCTGACCTCAATTCCGGGTGTGGTGACCTCACTTCCGGGTTTAGTGACGTCACTTCCGGGTTTGCTGACCTCACTTCCGGGTTTAGTGACGTCACTTCCGGGTGTGGTGACCTCACTTCCGGGTGTGGTGACCTCACTTCCGGGTTTGCTGAAGTCACTTCTGGGTCTGCTGAAGTCACTTCTGGGTTTGCAGACCTGAGTTCCGAATTAGCAGACCTCACTTTCCTGGTCTGCTTACCTCACTTCCGGGTTTGCTGACCTCACTTCCGGGTTTAGTGACGTCACTTCCGGGTTTGGTGACCTCACTTCCGGGTGTGGTGACCTCACTTCCGCGTTTGCTGACCTCACTTCCGGGTGTGGTGACCTCACTTCCGGGTGTGGTGACCTCACTTCTGGGTTTGGTGACCTCACTTCCGGGTTTGCTGACCTCACTTTTGGGTGTGGTGACCTCACTTCCGGGTTTGCTGACCTCACTTCCGGGTTTGCTGACATCACTTCCGGGTTTAGTGATGTCACTTCCGGGTTTGGTGACCTCACTTCCGGGTGTGGTGACCTCACTTCCGCGTTTGCTGACCTCACTTCCGGGTGTGGTGACCTCACTTCCGGGTTTGCTGACCTCACTTCCGGGTTTGCTGAAGTCACTTCTGGGTCTGCTGAACTCACTTCTGGGTTTGCAGACCTGAGTTCCGAATTAGCAGACCTCACTTTCCTGGTCTGCTTACCTCACTTCCGGGTTTGGTGACCTCACTTCCGGGTTTGGTGACCTCACATCCGGGTTTAGTGACGTCACTTCCGGGTTTGCTGACCTCACTTCCGGGTATGGTGACCTCACTTCCGGGTTTGCTGACATCACTTCCGGGTTTAGTGACGTCACTTCCGGGTTTGGTGACCTCACTTCCGGGTGTGGTGACCTCACTTCCGGGTGTGGTGACGTCACTTCCGGGTTTGGTGACCTCACTTCCGGGTTTGGTGACCTCACTTCCGGGTGTGGTGACCTCACTTCCGGGTTTGCTGACCTCACTTCCGGGTTTGCTGACCTCACTTCCGGGTTTAGTGACGTCACTTCCGGGTTTGGTTACCTCACTTCCGGGTGTGGTGACCTCACTTCCGGGTTTGGTGACCTCACTTCCGGGTGTGGTGACCTCACTTCCGGGTTTGCTGACCTCACTTCCGGGTTTAGTGACGTCACTTCCGGGTTTGGTGACCTCACTTCCGGGTTTGCTGACCTCACTTCCGGGTTTGCTGGCATCACTTCCGGGTTTAGTGACGTCACTTCCCAGTTTGGTGACCTCACTTCCGGGTGTGGTGACCTCACTTCCGGGTTTGCTGACCTCACTTCCGGGTGTGGTGACCTCACTTCCGGGTTTGCTGACCTCACTTCCGGGTTTGCTGAAGTCACTTCTGGGTCTGCTGAAGTCACTTCTGGGTTTGCAGACCTGAGTTCCGAATTAGCAGACCTCACTTTCCTGGTCTGATTACCTCACTTCCGGGTATGCTGACCTCACTTCCGGGTTTGGTGACGTCACTTCCGGGTGTGGTGAACTCACTTCCGGGTTTAGTGACGTCACTTCCGGGTTTGGTGACCTCACTTCCGGGTGTGGTGACCTCACTTCCGGGTTTAGTGACGTCACTTCCGGGTTTGGTGACCTCACTTCCGGGTTTGCTGACCTCACTTCCGGGTTTGCTGACCTCACTTCCGGGTTTGCTGAAGTCACTTCTGGGTCTGCTGAAGTCACTTCTGGGTTTGCTGACCTCACTTCCGGGTTTAGTGACGTCACTTCCGGGTTTGGTGACCTCACTTCCGGGTGTGGTGACCTCACTTCCGGGTTTGCTGACCTCACTTCCGGGTGTGGTGACCTCACTTCCGGGTGTGGTGACCTCACTTCCGGGTTTGGTGACCTCACTTCCGGGTTTGGTGACCTCACTTCCGGGTTTGCTGACCTCACTTCCGGGTGTGGTGACCTCACTTCCGGGTTTGCTGACCTCACTTCCGGGTGTGGTGACCTCACTTCTGGGTTTGGTGACCTCACTTCCGGGTTTGGTGACCTCACTTCCGGGTTTGCTGACTTCACTTCCGGGTTTGGTGACCTCACTTCCGGGTGTGGTGACCTCACTTCCGGGTTTGGTGACCTCACTTCCGGGTGTGGTGACCTCACTTCCGGGTTTGCTGACCTCACTTCCGGGTTTGCTGACCTCACTTCCGGGTTTAGTGACGTCACTTCCGGGTTTGGTGACCTCACTTCCGGGTGTGGTGACCTCGCTTCCGGGTTTGGTGACCTCACTTCCGGGTGGGATGACCTCACTTCCGGGTGTGGTGACCTCACTTCCGGGTTTGCTGACCTCACTTCCGGGTTTAGTGACGTCACATCCGGGTATGCTGACCTCACTTCCGGGTTTGCTGACCTCACTTCCGGGTTTGCTGGCATCACTTCCGGGTTTATTGACGTCACTTTCGGGTTTGGTGACCTCACTTCCCGGTGTGGTGACCTCACTTCCGGGTTTGCTGACCTCACTTCCGGGTGTGGTGACCTCACTTCCGGGTGTGGTGACCTCACTTCCGGGTTTGCTGACCTCACTTCCGGGTTTGCTGAAGTCACTACTGGGTCTGCTGAAGTCACTTCTGGGTTTGCAGACCTGAGTTCCGAATTAGCAGACCTCACTTTCCTGGTCTGCTTACCTCACTTCCGGGTATGCTGACCTCACTTCCGGGTTTAGTGACGTCACTTCCAGGTGTGGTGACCTCACTTCCGGGTTTAGTGACGTCACTTCCGGGTTTGGTGACCTCACTTCCGGGTTTGCTGACCTCACTTCCGGGTTGTCTGACCTCACTTCCGGGTTTGCTGAAGTCACTTCTGGGTCTGCTGAAGTGACTTCTGGGTTTGCTGACCTCACTTCCGGGTTTAGTGACGTCACTTCCGGGTTTGGTGACCTCACTTCCGGGTGTGGTGACGTCACTTCCGGGTTTGGTGACCTCACTTCCGGGTGTGGTGACCTCACTTCCGGGTTTGCTGACCTCACTTCCGGGTTTAGTGACGTCAATTCCGGGTGTGGGGACCTCCCTTCCGGGTTTATTGACGTCACTTCCGGGTGTGGTGACCTCACTTCCGGGTGTGGTGACCTCACTTCCGGGTTTGCTGACCTCACTTCCGGGTTTGCTGACCTCACTTCCAGGTTTAGTGACCTCACTTCCGGGTTTGCTGACCTCACTTCCGGGTGTGGTGACCTCACTTCCGGGTTTAGTGACGTCACTTCCGGGTTTGGTGACCACACTTCCGGGTGTGGTGACGTCACTTCCGGGTTTGGTGACCTCACTTCCGGGTGTGGTGACCTCACTTCCGGGTTTGCTGACCTCACTTCCGGGTTTAGTGACGTCACTTCCGGGTGTGGGGACCTCCCTTCCGGGTTTATTGACGTCACTTCCGGGTTTGGTGACCTCACTTCCGGGTGTGGTGACCTCACTTCCGGGTTTGCTGACCTCACTTCCGGGTTTGCTGACCTCACTTCCAGGTTTAGTGACCTCACTTCCGGGTTTGGTGACCTCACTTCCGGGTGTGGTGACCTCACTTCCGGGTTTGCTGACCTCACTTCCGGGTGTGGTGACCTCACTTCCGGGTTTGCTGACCTCACTTCCAGGTTTGCTGACATCACTTCCGGGTTTAGTGACGTCACTTCCGGGTTTGGTGACCTCACTTCCGGGTGTGGTGACCTCACTTCCGGGTGTGGTGACCTCACTTCCGGGTGTGGTGACCTCACTTCCGGGTTTGCTGACCTCACTTCCGGGTTTAGTGACGTCACTTCCGGGTATGCTGACCTCACTTCCGGGTTTGCTGACCTCACTTCCGGGTTTGCTGACCTCACTTCCGGGTTTAGTGACGTCACTTCCGGGTTTGGTGACCTCACTTCCGGGTGTGGTGACCTCACTTCCGGGTTTGGTGACCTCACTTCCGGGTGTGGTGACCTCACTTCCGGGTGTGGTGACCTCACTTCCGGGTTTGCTGACCTCACTTCCGGGTTTAGTGACGTCACTTCCGGGTATGCTGACCTCACTTCCGGGTTTGCTGACCTCACTTCCGGGTTTGCTGGCATCACTTCCGGGTTTATTGACGTCACTTTCGGGTTTGGTGACCTCACTTCCGGGTGTGGTGACCTCACTTCCGGGTTTGGTGACCTCACTTCCGGGTGTGGTGACCTCACTTCCGGGTGTGGTGACCTCACTTCCGGGTTTGCTGACCTCACTTCCGGGTTTGATGAAGTCACTACTGGGTCTGCTGAAGTCACTTCTGGGTTTGCAGACCTGAGTTCCGAATTAGCAGACCTCACTTTCCTGGTCTGCTTACCTCACTTCTGGGTATGCTGACCTCACTTCCGGGTTTGCTGACCTCACTTCCGGGTTGTCTGACCTCACTTCCGGGTTTGCTGAAGTCACTTCTGGGTCTGCTGAAGTGACTTCTGGGTTTGCTGACCTCACTTCCGGGTTTAGTGACGTCACTTCCGGGTTTGGTGACCTCACTTCCGGGTGTGGTGACGTCACTTCCGGGTTTGGTGACCTCACTTCCGGGTGTGGTGACCTCACTTCCGGGTTTGCTGACCTCACTTCCGGGTTTAGTGACGTCAATTCCGGGTGTGGGGACCTCCCTTCCGGGTTTATTGACGTCACTTCCGGGTGTGGTGACCTCACTTCCGGGTGTGGTGACCTCACTTCCGGGTTTGCTGACCTCACTTCCGGGTTTGCTGACCTCACTTCCAGGTTTAGTGACCTCACTTCCGGGTTTGGTGACCTTACTTCCGGGTGTGGTGACCTCACTTCCGGGTTTGCTGACCTCACTTCCGGGTGTGGTGACCTCACTTCCGGGTTTAGTGACGTCACTTCCGGGTTTGGTGACCACACTTCCGGGTGTGGTGACGTCACTTCCGGGTTTGGTGACCTCACTTCCGGGTGTGGTGACCTCACTTCCGGGTTTGCTGACCTCACTTCCGGGTTTAGTGACGTCACTTCCGGGTGTGGGGACCTCCCTTCCGGGTTTATTGACGTCACTTCCGGGTTTGGTGACCTCACTTCCGGGTGTGGTGACCTCACTTCCGGGTTTGCTGACCTCACTTCCGGGTTTGCTGACCTCACTTCCAGGTTTAGTGACCTCACTTCCGGGTTTGGTGACCTCACTTCCGGGTGTGGTGACCTCACTTCCGGGTTTGCTGACCTCACTTCCGGGTGTGGTGACCTCACTTCCGGGTTTGCTGACCTCACTTCCAGGTTTGCTGACATCACTTCCGGGTTTAGTGACGTCACTTCCGGGTTTGGTGACCTCACTTCCGGGTGTGGTGACCTCACTTCCGGGTGTGGTGACCTCACTTCCGGGTGTGGTGACCTCACTTCCGGGTTTGCTGACCTCACTTCCGGGTTTAGTGACGTCACTTCCGGGTATGCTGACCTCACTTCCGGGTTTGCTGACCTCACTTCCGGGTTTGCTGACCTCACTTCCGGGTTTAGTGACGTCACTTCCGGGTTTGGTGACCTCACTTCCGGGTGTGGTGACCTCACTTCCGGGTTTGGTGACCTCACTTCCGGGTGTGGTGACCTCACTTCCGGGTGTGGTGACCTCACTTCCGGGTTTGCTGACCTCACTTCCGGGTTTAGTGACGTCACTTCCGGGTATGCTGACCTCACTTCCGGGTTTGCTGACCTCACTTCCGGGTTTGCTGGCATCACTTCCGGGTTTATTGACGTCACTTCCGGGTGTGGGGACCTCCCTTCCGGGTGTGGTGACCTCACTTCCGGGTTTGGTGACCTCACTTCCGGGTGTGGTGACCTCACTTCCGGGTTTGCTGACCTCACTTCCGGGTTTGCTGACCTCACTTCCAGGTTTAGTGACCTCACTTCCGGGTTTGGTGACCTCACTTCCGGGTGTGGTGACCTCACTTCCGGGTTTGCTGACCTCACTTCCGGGTGTGGTGACCTCACTTCCGGGTTTGCTGACCTCACTTCCGGGTTTGCTGACATCACTTCCGGGTTTAGTGACGTCACTTTCGGTTTTGGTGACCTCACTTCCGGGTGTGGTGACCTCACTTCCGGGTGTGGTGACGTCACTTCCATGTGTGGTGACCTCACTTCCGGGTTTGGTGACCTCACTTCCGGGTGTGGTGACCTCACTTCCGGGTTTGCTGACCTAACTTCCGGGTTTGCTGACCTCACTTCCGGGTTTAGTGACGTCACTTCCGGGTTTGGTTACCTCACTTCCGGGTGTGGTGACCTCACTTCCGGGTGTGGTGACCTCACTTCCGGGTTTGCTGACCTCACTTCCGGGTGTGGTGACCTCACTTCCGGGTTTGCTGACCTCACTTCCGGGTTTGCTGAAGTCACTTCTGGGTCTGCTGAAGTCACTTCTGGGTTTGCAGACCTGAGTTCCGAATTAGCAGACCTCACTTTCCTGGTCTGCTTGCCTCACTTCCGGGTATGCTGACCTCACTTCCGGGTTTGGTGACGTCACTTCCGGGTGTGGTGACCTCACTTCCGGGTTTAGTGACGTCACTTCCGGGTTTGGTGACCTCACTTCCGGGTTTGGTGACCTCACTTCCGGGTGTGGTGACCTCACTTCCGGGTTTAGTGACGTCACTTCCGGGTTTGCTGACCTCACTTCCGGGTTTGCTGACCTCACTTCCGGGTTTGCTGAAGTCACTTCTGGGTCTGCTGAAGTCACTTCTGGGTTTGCTGACCTCACTTCCGGGTTTAGTGACGTCACTTCCGGGTGTGGTGACCTCACTTCCGGGTTTGGTGACCTCACTTCCGGGTGTGGTGACCTCACTTCCGGGTTTGCTGACCTCACTTCCGGGTTTGCTGACCTCACTTCCAGGTTTAGTGACCTCACTTCCGGGTTTGGTGACCTCACTTCCGGGTGTGGTGACCTCACTTCCGGGTTTGCTGACCTCACTTCCGGGTTTGCTGACCTCACTTCCGGGTGTGGTGACCTCACTTCCGGGTTTGCTGACATCACTTCCGGGTTTAGTGACGTCACTTCCGGGTTTGGTGACCTCACTTCCGGGTGTGGTGACCTCACTTCCGCGTTTGCTGACCTCACTTCCGGGTGTGGTGACCTCACTTCCGGGTGTGGTGACCTCACTTCCGGGTTTGGTGACCTCACTTCCGGGTGTGGTGACCTCACTTCCGGGTGTGGTGACCTCACTTCCGGGTTTGGTGACCTCACTTCCGGGTTTAGTGACGTCACTTCCGGGTTTGGTGACCTCACTTCCGGGTTTGGTGACCTCACTTCCGGGTTTGCTGACATCACTTCCGGGTTTATTGACGTCACTTTCGGGTTTGGTGACCTCACTTCCGATTGTGGTGACCTCACTTCCGGGTTTGCTGACCTCACTTCCGGGTGTGGTGACCTCACTTCCGGGTGTGGTGACCTCACTTCCAGGTTTGCTGACCTCACTTCCGGGTTTGCTGAAGTCACTTCTGGGTCTGCTGAAGTCACTTCTGGGTTTGCAGACCTCAGTTCCGAATTAGCAGACCTCACTTCCCTGGTCTGCTTACCTCACTTCCGGGTATGCTGACCTCACTTCCGGGTTTAGTGACGTCACTTCCGGGTGTGGTGACCTCACTTCCGGGTTTAGTGACCTCACTTCCGGGTTTGCTGACCTCACTTCCGGGTTTGCTGACCTCACTTCCGGGTTTGCTGAAGTCACTTCTGGGTCTGCTGAAGTCACTTCTGGGTTTGCTGACCTCACTTCCGGGTTTAGTGACGTCACTTCCGGGTTTGGTGACCTCAATTCCGGGTGTGGTGACCTCACTTCTGGGTTTGCTGACCTCACTTCCGGGTGTGGTGACCTCACTTCCGGGTTTGCTGACCTCAATTCCGGGTGTGGTGACCTCACTTCCGGGTTTAGTGACGTCACTTCCGGGTTTGCTGACCTCACTTCCGGGTTTAGTGACGTCACTTCCGGGTGTGGTGACCTCACTTCCGGGTGTGGTGACCTCACTTCCGGGTTTGCTGAAGTCACTTCTGGGTCTGCTGAAGTCACTTCTGGGTTTGCAGACCTGAGTTCCGAATTAGCAGACATCACTTTCCTGGTCTGCTTACCTCACTTCCGGGTTTGCTGACCTCACTTCCGGGTTTAGTGACGTCACTTCCGGGTTTGGTGACCTCACTTCCGGGTGTGGTGACCTCACTTCCGCGTTTGCTGACCTCACTTCCGGGTGTGGTGACCTCACTTCCGGGTGTGGTGACCTCACTTCTGGGTTTGCTGACCTCACTTCCGGGTTTGCTGACCTCACTTTTGGGTGTGGTGACCTCACTTCCGGGTTTGCTGACCTCACTTCCGGGTTTGCTGACATCACTTCCGGGTTTAGTGATGTCACTTCCGGGTTTGGTGACCTCACTTCCGGGTGTGGTGACCTCACTTCCGGGTTTGCTGACCTCACTTCCGGGTGTGGTGACCTCACTTCCGGGTGTGGTGACCTCACTTCCGGGTTTGCTGACCTCACTTCCGGGTTTGCTGAAGTCACTTCTGGGTCTGCTGAAGTCACTTCTGGGTTTGCAGACCTGAGTTCCGAATTAGCAGACCTCACTTTCCTGGTCTGCTTACCTCACTTCCGGGTTTGGTGACCTCACTTCCGGGTTTGGTGACCTCACATCCGGGTTTAGTGACGTCACTTCCGGGTTTGCTGACCTCACTTCCGGGTATGGTGACCTCACTTCCGGGTTTGCTGACATCACTTCCGGGTTTAGTGACGTCACTTCCGGGTTTGGTGACCTCACTTCCGGGTGTGGTGACCTCACTTCCGGGTGTGGTGACGTCACTTCCGGGTTTGGTGACCTCACTTCCGGGTTTGGTGACCTCACTTCCGGGTGTGGTGACCTCACTTCCGGGTTTGGTGACCTCACTTCCGGGTTTGCTGACCTCACTTCCGGGTTTGCTGACCTCACTTCCGGGTTTGCTGAAGTCACTTCTGGGTCTGCTGAAGTGACTTCTGGGTTTGCTAACCTCACTTCCGGTTTTAGTGACGTCACTTCCGGGTTTGGTGACCTCACTTCCGGGTGTGGTGACGTCACTTCCGGGTTTGGTGACCTCACTTCCGGGTGTGGTGACCTCACTTCCGGGTTTGCTGACCTCACTTCCGGGTTTAGTGACGTCACTTCCGGGTGTGGGGACCTCCCTTCCGGGTGTGGTGACCTCACTTCCGGGTGTGGTGACCTCACTTCCGGGTGTGGTGACCTCACTTCCGGGTTTGCTGACCTCACTTCCGGGTTTGCTGACCTCACTTCCAGGTTTAGTGACCTCACTTCCGGGTTTGGTGACCTCACTTCCGGGTGTGGTGACCTCACTTCCGGGTTTGCTGACCTCACTTCCGGGTGTGGTGACCTCACTTCCGGGTTTGCTGACCTCACTTCCGGGTTTGCTGACATCACTTCCGGGTTTAGTGACGTCACTTCCGGGTTTGGTGACCTCACTTCCGGGTGTGGTGACCTCACTTCCGCGTTTGCTGACCTCACTTCCGGGTGTGGTGACCTCACTTCCGGGTGTGGTGACCTCACTTCAGGGTTTGCTGACCTCACTTCCGGGTTTGCTGACCTCACTTCCGGGTTTGCTGAAGTCACTTCTGGGTTTGCAGACCTGAGTTCCGAATTAGCAGACCTCACTTTCCTGGTCTGCTTACCTCACTTCCGGGTTTGGTGACCTCACTTCCGGGTTTGGTGACCTCACTTCCGGGTTTGCTGACCTCACTTCCGGGTGTGGTGACCTCACTTCCGGGTTTGCTGACCTCACTTCCGGGTTTGCTGACATCACTTCCGGGTTTAGTGACGTCACTTCCGGGTTTGGTGACCTCACTTCCGGGTGTGGTGACCTCACTTCCGGGTGTGGTGACGTCACTTCCATGTGTGGTGACCTCACTTCCGGGTTTGGTGACCTCACTTCCGGGTGTGGTGACCTCACTTCCGGGTTTGCTGACCTAACTTCCGGGTTTGCTGACCTCACTTCCGGGTTTAGTGACGTCACTTCCGGGTTTGGTTACCTCACTTCCGGGTGTGGTGACCTCACTTCCGGGTGTGGTGACCTCACTTCCGGGTTTGCTGACCTCACTTCCGGGTGTGGTGACCTCACTTCCGGGTTTGCTGACCTCACTTCCGGGTTTGCTGAAGTCACTTCTGGGTCTGCTGAAGTCACTTCTGGGTTTGCAGACCTGAGTTCCGAATTAGCAGACCTCACTTTCCTGGTCTGCTTGCCTCACTTCCGGGTATGCTGACGTCACTTCCGGGTTTGGTGACGTCACTTCCGGGTGTGGTGACCTCACTTCCGGGTTTAGTGACGTCACTTCCGGGTTTGGTGACCTCACTTCCGGGTTTGGTGACCTCACTTCCGGGTGTGGTGACCTCACTTCCGGGTTTAGTGACGTCACTTCCGGGTTTGCTGACCTCACTTCCGGGTTTGCTGACCTCACTTCCGGGTTTGCTGAAGTCACTTCTGGGTCTGCTGAAGTCACTTCTGGGTTTGCTGACCTCACTTCCGGGTTTAGTGACGTCACTTCCGGGTTTGGTGACCTCACTTCCGGGTGTGGTGAACTCACTTCCGGGTTTGGTGACCTCACTTCCGGGTGTGGTGACCTCACTTCCGGGTTTGCTGACCTCACTTCCGGGTTTGCTGACCTCACTTCCAGGTTTAGTGACCTCACTTCCGGGTTTGGTGACCTCACTTCCGGGTGTGGTGACCTCACTTCCGGGTTTGCTGACCTCACTTCCGGGTTTGCTGACCTCACTTCCGGGTGTGGTGACCTCACTTCCGGGTTTGCTGACATCACTTCCGGGTTTAGTGACGTCACTTCCGGGTTTGGTGACCTCACTTCCGGGTGTGGTGACCTCACTTCCGCGTTTGCTGACCTCACTTCCGGGTGTGGTGACCTCACTTCCGGGTGTGGTGACCTCACTTCCGGGTTTGGTGACCTCACTTCCGGGTGTGGTGACCTCACTTCCGGGTGTGGTGACCTCACTTCCGGGTTTGGTGACCTCACTTCCGGGTTTAGTGACGTCACTTCCGGGTTTGGTGACCTCACTTCCGGGTTTGGTGACCTCACTTCCGGGTTTGCTGACATCACTTCCGGGTTTATTGACGTCACTTTCGGGTTTGGTGACCTCACTTCCGATTGTGGTGACCTCACTTCCGGGTTTGCTGACCTCACTTCCGGGTGTGGTGACCTCACTTCCGGGTGTGGTGACCTCACTTCCAGGTTTGCTGACCTCACTTCCGGGTTTGCTGAAGTCACTTCTGGGTCTGCTGAAGTCACTTCTGGGTTTGCAGACCTCAGTTCCGAATTAGCAGACCTCACTTCCCTGGTCTGCTTACCTCACTTCCGGGTATGCTGACCTCACTTCCGGGTTTAGTGACGTCACTTCCGGGTGTGGTGACCTCACTTCCGGGTTTAGTGACCTCACTTCCGGGTTTGCTGACCTCACTTCCGGGTTTGCTGACCTCACTTCCGGGTTTGCTGAAGTCACTTCTGGGTCTGCTGAAGTCACTTCTGGGTTTGCTGACCTCACTTCCGGGTTTAGTGACGTCACTTCCGGGTTTGGTGACCTCAATTCCGGGTGTGGTGACCTCACTTCTGGGTTTGCTGACCTCACTTCCGGGTGTGGTGACCTCACTTCCGGGTTTGCTGACCTCAATTCCGGGTGTGGTGACCTCACTTCCGGGTTTAGTGACGTCACTTCCGGGTTTGCTGACCTCACTTCCGGGTTTAGTGACGTCACTTCCGGGTGTGGTGACCTCACTTCCGGGTGTGGTGACCTCACTTCCGGGTTTGCTGAAGTCACTTCTGGGTCTGCTGAAGTCACTTCTGGGTTTGCAGACCTGAGTTCCGAATTAGCAGACCTCACTTTCCTGGTCTGCTTACCTCACTTCCGGGTTTGCTGACCTCACTTCCGGGTTTAGTGACGTCACTTCCGGGTTTGGTGACCTCACTTCCGGGTGTGGTGACCTCACTTCCGCGTTTGCTGACCTCACTTCCGGGTGTGGTGACCTCACTTCCGGGTGTGGTGACCTCACTTCTGGGTTTGGTGACCTCACTTCCGGGTTTGCTGACCTCACTTTTGGGTGTGGTGACCTCACTTCCGGGTTTGCTGACCTCACTTCCGGGTTTGCTGACATCACTTCCGGGTTTAGTGATGTCACTTCCGGGTTTGGTGACCTCACTTCCGGGTGTGGTGACCTCACTTCCGCGTTTGCTGACCTCACTTCCGGGTGTGGTGACCTCACTTCCGGGTTTGCTGACCTCACTTCCGGGTTTGCTGAAGTCACTTCTGGGTCTGCTGAAGTCACTTCTGGGTTTGCAGACCTGAGTTCCGAATTAGCAGACCTCACTTTCCTGGTCTGCTTACCTCACTTCCGGGTTTGGTGACCTCACTTCCGGGTTTGGTGACCTCACATCCGGGTTTAGTGACGTCACTTCCGGGTTTGCTGACCTCACTTCCGGGTATGGTGACCTCACTTCCGGGTTTGCTGACATCACTTCCGGGTTTAGTGACGTCACTTCCGGGTTTGGTGACCTCACTTCCGGGTGTGGTGACCTCACTTCCGGGTGTGGTGACGTCACTTCCGGGTTTGGTGACCTCACTTCCGGGTTTGGTGACCTCACTTCCGGGTGTGGTGACCTCACTTCCGGGTTTGCTGACCTCACTTCCGGGTTTGCTGACCTCACTTCCGGGTTTAGTGACGTCACTTCCGGGTTTGGTTACCTCACTTCCGGGTGTGGTGACCTCACTTCCGGGTTTGGTGACCTCACTTCCGGGTGTGGTGACCTCACTTCCGGGTTTGCTGACCTCACTTCCGGGTTTAGTGACGTCACTTCCGGGTTTGGTGACCTCACTTCCGGGTTTGCTGACCTCACTTCCGGGTTTGCTGGCATCACTTCCGGGTTTAGTGACGTCACTTCCCAGTTTGGTGACCTCACTTCCGGGTGTGGTGACCTCACTTCCGGGTTTGCTGACCTCACTTCCGGGTGTGGTGACCTCACTTCCGGGTTTGCTGACCTCACTTCCGGGTTTGCTGAAGTCACTTCTGGGTCTGCTGAAGTCACTTCTGGGTTTGCAGACCTGAGTTCCGAATTAGCAGACCTCACTTTCCTGGTCTGATTACCTCACTTCCGGGTATGCTGACCTCACTTCCGGGTTTGGTGACGTCACTTCCGGGTGTGGTGAACTCACTTCCGGGTTTAGTGACGTCACTTCCGGGTTTGGTGACCTCACTTCCGGGTGTGGTGACCTCACTTCCGGGTTTAGTGACGTCACTTCCGGGTTTGCTGACCTCACTTCCGGGTTTGCTGACCTCACTTCCGGGTTTGCTGACCTCACTTCCGGGTTTGCTGAAGTCACTTCTGGGTCTGCTGAAGTCACTTCTGGGTTTGCTGACCTCACTTCCGGGTTTAGTGACGTCACTTCCGGGTTTGGTGACCTCACTTCCGGGTGTGGTGACCTCACTTCCGGGTTTGCTGACCTCACTTCCGGGTGTGGTGACCTCACTTCCGGGTGTGGTGACCTCACTTCCGGGTTTGGTGACCTCACTTCCGGGTTTGGTGACCTCACTTCCGGGTTTGCTGACCTCACTTCCGGGTGTGGTGACCTCACTTCCGGGTTTGCTGACCTCACTTCCGGGTGTGGTGACCTCACTTCTGGGTTTGGTGACCTCACTTCCGGGTTTGGTGACCTCACTTCCGGGTTTGCTGACTTCACTTCCGGGTTTGGTGACCTCACTTCCGGGTGTGGTGACCTCACTTCCGGGTTTGGTGACCTCACTTCCGGGTGTGGTGACCTCACTTCCGGGTTTGCTGACCTCACTTCCGGGTTTGCTGACCTCACTTCCGGGTTTAGTGACGTCACTTCCGGGTTTGGTGACCTCACTTCCGGGTGTGGTGACCTCGCTTCCGGGTTTGGTGACCTCACTTCCGGGTGGGATGACCTCACTTCCGGGTGTGGTGACCTCACTTCCGGGTTTGCTGACCTCACTTCCGGGTTTAGTGACGTCACATCCGGGTATGCTGACCTCACTTCCGGGTTTGCTGACCTCACTTCCGGGTTTGCTGGCATCACTTCCGGGTTTATTGACGTCACTTTCGGGTTTGGTGACCTCACTTCCCGGTGTGGTGACCTCACTTCCGGGTTTGCTGACCTCACTTCCGGGTGTGGTGACCTCACTTCCGGGTGTGGTGACCTCACTTCCGGGTTTGCTGACCTCACTTCCGGGTTTGCTGAAGTCACTACTGGGTCTGCTGAAGTCACTTCTGGGTTTGCAGACCTGAGTTCCGAATTAGCAGACCTCACTTTCCTGGTCTGCTTACCTCACTTCCGGGTATGCTGACCTCACTTCCGGGTTTAGTGACGTCACTTCCAGGTGTGGTGACCTCACTTCCGGGTTTAGTGACGTCACTTCCGGGTTTGGTGACCTCACTTCCGGGTTTGCTGACCTCACTTCCGGGTTGTCTGACCTCACTTCCGGGTTTGCTGAAGTCACTTCTGGGTCTGCTGAAGTGACTTCTGGGTTTGCTGACCTCACTTCCGGGTTTAGTGACGTCACTTCCGGGTTTGGTGACCTCACTTCCGGGTGTGGTGACGTCACTTCCGGGTTTGGTGACCTCACTTCCGGGTGTGGTGACCTCACTTCCGGGTTTGCTGACCTCACTTCCGGGTTTAGTGACGTCAATTCCGGGTGTGGGGACCTCCCTTCCGGGTTTATTGACGTCACTTCCGGGTGTGGTGACCTCACTTCCGGGTGTGGTGACCTCACTTCCGGGTTTGCTGACCTCACTTCCGGGTTTGCTGACCTCACTTCCAGGTTTAGTGACCTCACTTCCGGGTTTGCTGACCTCACTTCCGGGTTTGCTGAAGTCACTTCTGGGTCTGCTGAAGTCACTTCTGGGTTTGCTGACCTCACTTCCGGGTTTAGTGACGTCACTTCCGGGTTTGGTGACCTCAATTCCGGGTGTGGTGACCTCACTTCTGGGTTTGCTGACCTCACTTCCGGGTGTGGTGACCTCACTTCCGGGTTTGCTGACCTCAATTCCGGGTGTGGTGACCTCACTTCCGGGTTTAGTGACGTCACTTCCGGGTTTGCTGACCTCACTTCCGGGTTTAGTGACGTCACTTCCGGGTGTGGTGACCTCACTTCCGGGTGTGGTGACCTCACTTCCGGGTTTGCTGAAGTCACTTCTGGGTCTGCTGAAGTCACTTCTGGGTTTGCAGACCTGAGTTCCGAATTAGCAGACCTCACTTTCCTGGTCTGCTTACCTCACTTCCGGGTTTGCTGACCTCACTTCCGGGTTTAGTGACGTCACTTCCGGGTTTGGTGACCTCACTTCCGGGTGTGGTGACCTCACTTCCGCGTTTGCTGACCTCACTTCCGGGTGTGGTGACCTCACTTCCGGGTGTGGTGACCTCACTTCTGGGTTTGGTGACCTCACTTCCGGGTTTGCTGACCTCACTTTTGGGTGTGGTGACCTCACTTCCGGGTTTGCTGACCTCACTTCCGGGTTTGCTGACATCACTTCCGGGTTTAGTGATGTCACTTCCGGGTTTGGTGACCTCACTTCCGGGTGTGGTGACCTCACTTCCGCGTTTGCTGACCTCACTTCCGGGTGTGGTGACCTCACTTCCGGGTTTGCTGACCTCACTTCCGGGTTTGCTGAAGTCACTTCTGGGTCTGCTGAAGTCACTTCTGGGTTTGCAGACCTGAGTTCCGAATTAGCAGACCTCACTTTCCTGGTCTGCTTACCTCACTTCCGGGTTTGGTGACCTCACTTCCGGGTTTGGTGACCTCACATCCGGGTTTAGTGACGTCACTTCCGGGTTTGCTGACCTCACTTCCGGGTATGGTGACCTCACTTCCGGGTTTGCTGACATCACTTCCGGGTTTAGTGACGTCACTTCCGGGTTTGGTGACCTCACTTCCGGGTGTGGTGACCTCACTTCCGGGTGTGGTGACGTCACTTCCGGGTTTGGTGACCTCACTTCCGGGTTTGGTGACCTCACTTCCGGGTGTGGTGACCTCACTTCCGGGTTTGCTGACCTCACTTCCGGGTTTGCTGACCTCACTTCCGGGTTTAGTGACGTCACTTCCGGGTTTGGTTACCTCACTTCCGGGTGTGGTGACCTCACTTCCGGGTTTGGTGACCTCACTTCCGGGTGTGGTGACCTCACTTCCGGGTTTGCTGACCTCACTTCCGGGTTTAGTGACGTCACTTCCGGGTTTGGTGACCTCACTTCCGGGTTTGCTGACCTCACTTCCGGGTTTGCTGGCATCACTTCCGGGTTTAGTGACGTCACTTCCCAGTTTGGTGACCTCACTTCCGGGTGTGGTGACCTCACTTCCGGGTTTGCTGACCTCACTTCCGGGTGTGGTGACCTCACTTCCGGGTTTGCTGACCTCACTTCCGGGTTTGCTGAAGTCACTTCTGGGTCTGCTGAAGTCACTTCTGGGTTTGCAGACCTGAGTTCCGAATTAGCAGACCTCACTTTCCTGGTCTGATTACCTCACTTCCGGGTATGCTGACCTCACTTCCGGGTTTGGTGACGTCACTTCCGGGTGTGGTGAACTCACTTCCGGGTTTAGTGACGTCACTTCCGGGTTTGGTGACCTCACTTCCGGGTGTGGTGACCTCACTTCCGGGTTTAGTGACGTCACTTCCGGGTTTGGTGACCTCACTTCCGGGTTTGCTGACCTCACTTCCGGGTTTGCTGACCTCACTTCCGGGTTTGCTGAAGTCACTTCTGGGTCTGCTGAAGTCACTTCTGGGTTTGCTGACCTCACTTCCGGGTTTAGTGACGTCACTTCCGGGTTTGGTGACCTCACTTCCGGGTGTGGTGACCTCACTTCCGGGTTTGCTGACCTCACTTCCGGGTGTGGTGACCTCACTTCCGGGTGTGGTGACCTCACTTCCGGGTTTGGTGACCTCACTTCCGGGTTTGGTGACCTCACTTCCGGGTTTGCTGACCTCACTTCCGGGTGTGGTGACCTCACTTCCGGGTTTGCTGACCTCACTTCCGGGTGTGGTGACCTCACTTCTGGGTTTGGTGACCTCACTTCCGGGTTTGGTGACCTCACTTCCGGGTTTGCTGACTTCACTTCCGGGTTTGGTGACCTCACTTCCGGGTGTGGTGACCTCACTTCCGGGTTTGGTGACCTCACTTCCGGGTGTGGTGACCTCACTTCCGGGTTTGCTGACCTCACTTCCGGGTTTGCTGACCTCACTTCCGGGTTTAGTGACGTCACTTCCGGGTTTGGTGACCTCACTTCCGGGTGTGGTGACCTCGCTTCCGGGTTTGGTGACCTCACTTCCGGGTGGGATGACCTCACTTCCGGGTGTGGTGACCTCACTTCCGGGTTTGCTGACCTCACTTCCGGGTTTAGTGACGTCACATCCGGGTATGCTGACCTCACTTCCGGGTTTGCTGACCTCACTTCCGGGTTTGCTGGCATCACTTCCGGGTTTATTGACGTCACTTTCGGGTTTGGTGACCTCACTTCCCGGTGTGGTGACCTCACTTCCGGGTTTGCTGACCTCACTTCCGGGTGTGGTGACCTCACTTCCGGGTGTGGTGACCTCACTTCCGGGTTTGCTGACCTCACTTCCGGGTTTGCTGAAGTCACTACTGGGTCTGCTGAAGTCACTTCTGGGTTTGCAGACCTGAGTTCCGAATTAGCAGACCTCACTTTCCTGGTCTGCTTACCTCACTTCCGGGTATGCTGACCTCACTTCCGGGTTTAGTGACGTCACTTCCAGGTGTGGTGACCTCACTTCCGGGTTTAGTGACGTCACTTCCGGGTTTGGTGACCTCACTTCCGGGTTTGCTGACCTCACTTCCGGGTTGTCTGACCTCACTTCCGGGTTTGCTGAAGTCACTTCTGGGTCTGCTGAAGTGACTTCTGGGTTTGCTGACCTCACTTCCGGGTTTAGTGACGTCACTTCCGGGTTTGGTGACCTCACTTCCGGGTGTGGTGACGTCACTTCCGGGTTTGGTGACCTCACTTCCGGGTGTGGTGACCTCACTTCCGGGTTTGCTGACCTCACTTCCGGGTTTAGTGACGTCAATTCCGGGTGTGGGGACCTCCCTTCCGGGTTTATTGACGTCACTTCCGGGTGTGGTGACCTCACTTCCGGGTGTGGTGACCTCACTTCCGGGTTTGCTGACCTCACTTCCGGGTTTGCTGACCTCACTTCCAGGTTTAGTGACCTCACTTCCGGGTTTGGTGACCTTACTTCCGGGTGTGGTGACCTCACTTCCGGGTTTGCTGACCTCACTTCCGGGTGTGGTGACCTCACTTCCGGGTTTAGTGACGTCACTTCCGGGTTTGGTGACCACACTTCCGGGTGTGGTGACGTCACTTCCGGGTTTGGTGACCTCACTTCCGGGTGTGGTGACCTCACTTCCGGGTTTGCTGACCTCACTTCCGGGTTTAGTGACGTCACTTCCGGGTGTGGGGACCTCCCTTCCGGGTTTATTGACGTCACTTCCGGGTTTGGTGACCTCACTTCCGGGTGTGGTGACCTCACTTCCGGGTTTGCTGACCTCACTTCCGGGTTTGCTGACCTCACTTCCAGGTTTAGTGACCTCACTTCCGGGTTTGGTGACCTCACTTCCGGGTGTGGTGACCTCACTTCCGGGTTTGCTGACCTCACTTCCGGGTGTGGTGACCTCACTTCCGGGTTTGCTGACCTCACTTCCAGGTTTGCTGACATCACTTCCGGGTTTAGTGACGTCACTTCCGGGTTTGGTGACCTCACTTCCGGGTGTGGTGACCTCACTTCCGGGTGTGGTGACCTCACTTCCGGGTTTGCTGACCTCACTTCCGGGTTTAGTGACGTCACTTCCGGGTATGCTGACCTCACTTCCGGGTTTGCTGACCTCACTTCCGGGTTTAGTGACGTCACTTCCGGGTTTGGTGACCTCACTTCCGGGTGTGGTGACCTCACTTCCGGGTTTGGTGACCTCACTTCCGGGTGTGGTGACCTCACTTCCGGGTGTGGTGACCTCACTTCCGGGTTTGCTGACCTCACTTCCGGGTTTAGTGACGTCACTTCCGGGTATGCTGACCTCACTTCCGGGTTTGCTGACCTCACTTCCGGGTTTGCTGGCATCACTTCCGGGTTTATTGACGTCACTTTCGGGTTTGGTGACCTCACTTCCGGGTGTGGTGACCTCACTTCCGGGTTTGGTGACCTCACTTCCGGGTGTGGTGACCTCACTTCCGGGTGTGGTGACCTCACTTCCGGGTTTGCTGACCTCACTTCCGGGTTTGATGAAGTCACTACTGGGTCTGCTGAAGTCACTTCTGGGTTTGCAGACCTGAGTTCCGAATTAGCAGACCTCACTTTCCTGGTCTGCTTACCTCACTTCTGGGTATGCTGACCTCACTTCCGGGTTTGCTGACCTCACTTCCGGGTTGTCTGACCTCACTTCCGGGTTTGCTGAAGTCACTTCTGGGTCTGCTGAAGTGACTTCTGGGTTTGCTGACCTCACTTCCGGGTTTAGTGACGTCACTTCCGGGTTTGGTGACCTCACTTCCGGGTGTGGTGACGTCACTTCCGGGTTTGGTGACCTCACTTCCGGGTGTGGTGACCTCACTTCCGGGTTTGCTGACCTCACTTCCGGGTTTAGTGACGTCAATTCCGGGTGTGGGGACCTCCCTTCCGGGTTTATTGACGTCACTTCCGGGTGTGGTGACCTCACTTCCGGGTGTGGTGACCTCACTTCCGGGTTTGCTGACCTCACTTCCGGGTTTGCTGACCTCACTTCCAGGTTTAGTGACCTCACTTCCGGGTTTGGTGACCTTACTTCCGGGTGTGGTGACCTCACTTCCGGGTTTGCTGACCTCACTTCCGGGTGTGGTGACCTCACTTCCGGGTTTAGTGACGTCACTTCCGGGTTTGGTGACCACACTTCCGGGTGTGGTGACGTCACTTCCGGGTTTGGTGACCTCACTTCCGGGTGTGGTGACCTCACTTCCGGGTTTGCTGACCTCACTTCCGGGTTTAGTGACGTCACTTCCGGGTGTGGGGACCTCCCTTCCGGGTTTATTGACGTCACTTCCGGGTTTGGTGACCTCACTTCCGGGTGTGGTGACCTCACTTCCGGGTTTGCTGACCTCACTTCCGGGTTTGCTGACCTCACTTCCAGGTTTAGTGACCTCACTTCCGGGTTTGGTGACCTCACTTCCGGGTGTGGTGACCTCACTTCCGGGTTTGCTGACCTCACTTCCGGGTGTGGTGACCTCACTTCCGGGTTTGCTGACCTCACTTCCAGGTTTGCTGACATCACTTCCGGGTTTAGTGACGTCACTTCCGGGTTTGGTGACCTCACTTCCGGGTGTGGTGACCTCACTTCCGGGTGTGGTGACCTCACTTCCGGGTGTGGTGACCTCACTTCCGGGTTTGCTGACCTCACTTCCGGGTTTAGTGACGTCACTTCCGGGTATGCTGACCTCACTTCCGGGTTTGCTGACCTCACTTCCGGGTTTGCTGACCTCACTTCCGGGTTTAGTGACGTCACTTCCGGGTTTGGTGACCTCACTTCCGGGTGTGGTGACCTCACTTCCGGGTTTGGTGACCTCACTTCCGGGTGTGGTGACCTCACTTCCGGGTGTGGTGACCTCACTTCCGGGTTTGCTGACCTCACTTCCGGGTTTGCTGACCTCACTTCCAGGTTTAGTGACCTCACTTCCGGGTTTGGTGACCTCACTTCCGGGTGTGGTGACCTCACTTCCGGGTTTGCTGACCTCACTTCCGGGTGTGGTGACCTCACTTCCGGGTTTGCTGACCTCACTTCCAGGTTTGCTGACATCACTTCCGGGTTTAGTGACGTCACTTCCGGGTTTGGTGACCTCACTTCCGGGTGTGGTGACCTCACTTCCGGGTGTGGTGACCTCACTTCCGGGTTTGCTGACCTCACTTCCGGGTTTAGTGACGTCACTTCCGGGTATGCTGACCTCACTTCCGGGTTTGCTGACCTCACTTCCGGGTTTAGTGACGTCACTTCCGGGTTTGGTGACCTCACTTCCGGGTGTGGTGACCTCACTTCCGGGTTTGGTGACCTCACTTCCGGGTGTGGTGACCTCACTTCCGGGTGTGGTGACCTCACTTCCGGGTTTGCTGACCTCACTTCCGGGTTTAGTGACGTCACTTCCGGGTATGCTGACCTCACTTCCGGGTTTGCTGACCTCACTTCCGGGTTTGCTGGCATCACTTCCGGGTTTATTGACGTCACTTTCGGGTTTGGTGACCTCACTTCCGGGTGTGGTGACCTCACTTCCGGGTTTGGTGACCTCACTTCCGGGTGTGGTGACCTCACTTCCGGGTGTGGTGACCTCACTTCCGGGTTTGCTGACCTCACTTCCGGGTTTGATGAAGTCACTACTGGGTCTGCTGAAGTCACTTCTGGGTTTGCAGACCTGAGTTCCGAATTAGCAGACCTCACTTTCCTGGTCTGCTTACCTCACTTCTGGGTATGCTGACCTCACTTCCGGGTTTGCTGACCTCACTTCCGGGTTGTCTGACCTCACTTCCGGGTTTGCTGAAGTCACTTCTGGGTCTGCTGAAGTGACTTCTGGGTTTGCTGACCTCACTTCCGGGTTTAGTGACGTCACTTCCGGGTTTGGTGACCTCACTTCCGGGTGTGGTGACGTCACTTCCGGGTTTGGTGACCTCACTTCCGGGTGTGGTGACCTCACTTCCGGGTTTGCTGACCTCACTTCCGGGTTTAGTGACGTCAATTCCGGGTGTGGGGACCTCCCTTCCGGGTTTATTGACGTCACTTCCGGGTGTGGTGACCTCACTTCCGGGTGTGGTGACCTCACTTCCGGGTTTGCTGACCTCACTTCCGGGTTTGCTGACCTCACTTCCAGGTTTAGTGACCTCACTTCCGGGTTTGGTGACCTTACTTCCGGGTGTGGTGACCTCACTTCCGGGTTTGCTGACCTCACTTCCGGGTGTGGTGACCTCACTTCCGGGTTTAGTGACGTCACTTCCGGGTTTGGTGACCACACTTCCGGGTGTGGTGACGTCACTTCCGGGTTTGGTGACCTCACTTCCGGGTGTGGTGACCTCACTTCCGGGTTTGCTGACCTCACTTCCGGGTTTAGTGACGTCACTTCCGGGTGTGGGGACCTCCCTTCCGGGTTTATTGACGTCACTTCCGGGTTTGGTGACCTCACTTCCGGGTGTGGTGACCTCACTTCCGGGTTTGCTGACCTCACTTCCGGGTTTGCTGACCTCACTTCCAGGTTTAGTGACCTCACTTCCGGGTTTGGTGACCTCACTTCCGGGTGTGGTGACCTCACTTCCGGGTTTGCTGACCTCACTTCCGGGTGTGGTGACCTCACTTCCGGGTTTGCTGACCTCACTTCCAGGTTTGCTGACATCACTTCCGGGTTTAGTGACGTCACTTCCGGGTTTGGTGACCTCACTTCCGGGTGTGGTGACCTCACTTCCGGGTGTGGTGACCTCACTTCCGGGTGTGGTGACCTCACTTCCGGGTTTGCTGACCTCACTTCCGGGTTTAGTGACGTCACTTCCGGGTATGCTGACCTCACTTCCGGGTTTGCTGACCTCACTTCCGGGTTTGCTGACCTCACTTCCGGGTTTAGTGACGTCACTTCCGGGTTTGGTGACCTCACTTCCGGGTGTGGTGACCTCACTTCCGGGTTTGGTGACCTCACTTCCGGGTGTGGTGACCTCACTTCCGGGTGTGGTGACCTCACTTCCGGGTTTGCTGACCTCACTTCCGGGTTTAGTGACGTCACTTCCGGGTATGCTGACCTCACTTCCGGGTTTGCTGACCTCACTTCCGGGTTTGCTGGCATCACTTCCGGGTTTATTGACGTCACTTTCGGGTTTGGTGACCTCACTTCCGGGTGTGGTGACCTCACTTCCGGGTTTGGTGACCTCACTTCCGGGTGTGGTGACCTCACTTCCGGGTGTGGTGACCTCACTTCCGGGTTTGCTGACCTCACTTCCGGGTTTGATGAAGTCACTACTGGGTCTGCTGAAGTCACTTCTGGGTTTGCAGACCTGAGTTCCGAATTAGCAGACCTCACTTTCCTGGTCTGCTTACCTCACTTCTGGGTATGCTGACCTCACTTCCGGGTTTAGTGACGTCACTTTCCGGGTGTGGTGACCTCACTTCCGAGTTTAGTGACGTCACTTCCGGGTTTGGTGACCTCACTTCCGGGTTTGGTGACCTCACTTCCGGGTGTGGTGACCTCACTTCCGGGTTTAGTGACCTCACTTCCGGGTTTGGTGACCTCACTTCCGGGTTTGCTGACCTCACTTCCGGGTTTGCTGACCTCACTTCCGGGTTTGCTGAAGTCACTTCTGGGTCTGCTGAAGTGACTTCTGGGTTTGCTGACCTCACTTCCGGGTTTAGTGACGTCACTTCCGGGTTTGGTGACCTCACTTCCGGGTGTGGTGACGTCACTTCCGGGTTTGGTGACCTCACTTCCGGGTGTGGTGACCTCACTTCCGGGTTTGCTGACCTCACTTCCGGGTTTAGTGACGTCACTTCCGGGTGTGGGGACCTCCCTTCCGGGTGTGGTGACCTCACTTCCGGGTTTGGTGACCTCACTTCCGGGTGTGGTGACCTCACTTCCGGGTTTGCTGACCTCACTTCCGGGTTTGCTGACCTCACTTCCAGGTTTAGTGACCTCACTTCCGGGTTTGGTGACCTCACTTCCGGGTGTGGTGACCTCACTTCCGGGTTTGCTGACCTCACTTCCGGGTGTGGTGACCTCACTTCCAGGTTTGCTGACCTCACTTCCGGGTTTGCTGAAGTCACTTCTGGGTCTGCTGAAGTCACTTCTGGGTTTGCAGACCTCAGTTCCGAATTAGCAGACCTCACTTCCCTGGTCTGCTTACCTCACTTCCGGGTATGCTGACCTCACTTCCGGGTTTAGTGACGTCACTTCCGGGTGTGGTGACCTCACTTCCGGGTTTAGTGACCTCACTTCCGGGTTTGCTGACCTCACTTCCGGGTTTGCTGACCTCACTTCCGGGTTTGCTGAAGTCACTTCTGGGTCTGCTGAAGTCACTTCTGGGTTTGCTGACCTCACTTCCGGGTTTAGTGACGTCACTTCCGGGTTTGGTGACCTCAATTCCGGGTGTGGTGACCTCACTTCTGGGTTTGCTGACCTCACTTCCGGGTGTGGTGACCTCACTTCCGGGTTTGCTGACCTCAATTCCGGGTGTGGTGACCTCACTTCCGGGTTTAGTGACGTCACTTCCGGGTTTGCTGACCTCACTTCCGGGTTTAGTGACGTCACTTCCGGGTGTGGTGACCTCACTTCCGGGTGTGGTGACCTCACTTCCGGGTTTGCTGAAGTCACTTCTGGGTCTGCTGAAGTCACTTCTGGGTTTGCAGACCTGAGTTCCGAATTAGCAGACCTCACTTTCCTGGTCTGCTTACCTCACTTCCGGGTTTGCTGACCTCACTTCCGGGTTTAGTGACGTCACTTCCGGGTTTGGTGACCTCACTTCCGGGTGTGGTGACCTCACTTCCGCGTTTGCTGACCTCACTTCCGGGTGTGGTGACCTCACTTCCGGGTGTGGTGACCTCACTTCTGGGTTTGGTGACCTCACTTCCGGGTTTGCTGACCTCACTTTTGGGTGTGGTGACCTCACTTCCGGGTTTGCTGACCTCACTTCCGGGTTTGCTGACATCACTTCCGGGTTTAGTGATGTCACTTCCGGGTTTGGTGACCTCACTTCCGGGTGTGGTGACCTCACTTCCGCGTTTGCTGACCTCACTTCCGGGTGTGGTGACCTCACTTCCGGGTTTGCTGACCTCACTTCCGGGTTTGCTGAAGTCACTTCTGGGTCTGCTGAAGTCACTTCTGGGTTTGCAGACCTGAGTTCCGAATTAGCAGACCTCACTTTCCTGGTCTGCTTACCTCACTTCCGGGTTTGGTGACCTCACTTCCGGGTTTGGTGACCTCACATCCGGGTTTAGTGACGTCACTTCCGGGTTTGCTGACCTCACTTCCGGGTATGGTGACCTCACTTCCGGGTTTGCTGACATCACTTCCGGGTTTAGTGACGTCACTTCCGGGTTTGGTGACCTCACTTCCGGGTGTGGTGACCTCACTTCCGGGTGTGGTGACGTCACTTCCGGGTTTGGTGACCTCACTTCCGGGTTTGGTGACCTCACTTCCGGGTGTGGTGACCTCACTTCCGGGTTTGCTGACCTCACTTCCGGGTTTGCTGACCTCACTTCCGGGTTTAGTGACGTCACTTCCGGGTTTGGTTACCTCACTTCCGGGTGTGGTGACCTCACTTCCGGGTTTGGTGACCTCACTTCCGGGTGTGGTGACCTCACTTCCGGGTTTGCTGACCTCACTTCCGGGTTTAGTGACGTCACTTCCGGGTTTGGTGACCTCACTTCCGGGTTTGCTGACCTCACTTCCGGGTTTGCTGGCATCACTTCCGGGTTTAGTGACGTCACTTCCCAGTTTGGTGACCTCACTTCCGGGTGTGGTGACCTCACTTCCGGGTTTGCTGACCTCACTTCCGGGTGTGGTGACCTCACTTCCGGGTTTGCTGACCTCACTTCCGGGTTTGCTGAAGTCACTTCTGGGTCTGCTGAAGTCACTTCTGGGTTTGCAGACCTGAGTTCCGAATTAGCAGACCTCACTTTCCTGGTCTGATTACCTCACTTCCGGGTATGCTGACCTCACTTCCGGGTTTGGTGACGTCACTTCCGGGTGTGGTGAACTCACTTCCGGGTTTAGTGACGTCACTTCCGGGTTTGGTGACCTCACTTCCGGGTGTGGTGACCTCACTTCCGGGTTTAGTGACGTCACTTCCGGGTTTGGTGACCTCACTTCCGGGTTTGCTGACCTCACTTCCGGGTTTGCTGACCTCACTTCCGGGTTTGCTGAAGTCACTTCTGGGTCTGCTGAAGTCACTTCTGGGTTTGCTGACCTCACTTCCGGGTTTAGTGACGTCACTTCCGGGTTTGGTGACCTCACTTCCGGGTGTGGTGACCTCACTTCCGGGTTTGCTGACCTCACTTCCGGGTGTGGTGACCTCACTTCCGGGTGTGGTGACCTCACTTCCGGGTTTGGTGACCTCACTTCCGGGTTTGGTGACCTCACTTCCGGGTTTGCTGACCTCACTTCCGGGTGTGGTGACCTCACTTCCGGGTTTGCTGACCTCACTTCCGGGTGTGGTGACCTCACTTCTGGGTTTGGTGACCTCACTTCCGGGTTTGGTGACCTCACTTCCGGGTTTGCTGACTTCACTTCCGGGTTTGGTGACCTCACTTCCGGGTGTGGTGACCTCACTTCCGGGTTTGGTGACCTCACTTCCGGGTGTGGTGACCTCACTTCCGGGTTTGCTGACCTCACTTCCGGGTTTGCTGACCTCACTTCCGGGTTTAGTGACGTCACTTCCGGGTTTGGTGACCTCACTTCCGGGTGTGGTGACCTCGCTTCCGGGTTTGGTGACCTCACTTCCGGGTGGGATGACCTCACTTCCGGGTGTGGTGACCTCACTTCCGGGTTTGCTGACCTCACTTCCGGGTTTAGTGACGTCACATCCGGGTATGCTGACCTCACTTCCGGGTTTGCTGACCTCACTTCCGGGTTTGCTGGCATCACTTCCGGGTTTATTGACGTCACTTTCGGGTTTGGTGACCTCACTTCCCGGTGTGGTGACCTCACTTCCGGGTTTGCTGACCTCACTTCCGGGTGTGGTGACCTCACTTCCGGGTGTGGTGACCTCACTTCCGGGTTTGCTGACCTCACTTCCGGGTTTGCTGAAGTCACTACTGGGTCTGCTGAAGTCACTTCTGGGTTTGCAGACCTGAGTTCCGAATTAGCAGACCTCACTTTCCTGGTCTGCTTACCTCACTTCCGGGTATGCTGACCTCACTTCCGGGTTTAGTGACGTCACTTCCAGGTGTGGTGACCTCACTTCCGGGTTTAGTGACGTCACTTCCGGGTTTGGTGACCTCACTTCCGGGTTTGCTGACCTCACTTCCGGGTTGTCTGACCTCACTTCCGGGTTTGCTGAAGTCACTTCTGGGTCTGCTGAAGTGACTTCTGGGTTTGCTGACCTCACTTCCGGGTTTAGTGACGTCACTTCCGGGTTTGGTGACCTCACTTCCGGGTGTGGTGACGTCACTTCCGGGTTTGGTGACCTCACTTCCGGGTGTGGTGACCTCACTTCCGGGTTTGCTGACCTCACTTCCGGGTTTAGTGACGTCAATTCCGGGTGTGGGGACCTCCCTTCCGGGTTTATTGACGTCACTTCCGGGTGTGGTGACCTCACTTCCGGGTGTGGTGACCTCACTTCCGGGTTTGCTGACCTCACTTCCGGGTTTGCTGACCTCACTTCCAGGTTTAGTGACCTCACTTCCGGGTTTGGTGACCTTACTTCCGGGTGTGGTGACCTCACTTCCGGGTTTGCTGACCTCACTTCCGGGTGTGGTGACCTCACTTCCGGGTTTAGTGACGTCACTTCCGGGTTTGGTGACCACACTTCCGGGTGTGGTGACGTCACTTCCGGGTTTGGTGACCTCACTTCCGGGTGTGGTGACCTCACTTCCGGGTTTGCTGACCTCACTTCCGGGTTTAGTGACGTCACTTCCGGGTGTGGGGACCTCCCTTCCGGGTTTATTGACGTCACTTCCGGGTTTGGTGACCTCACTTCCGGGTGTGGTGACCTCACTTCCGGGTTTGCTGACCTCACTTCCGGGTTTGCTGACCTCACTTCCAGGTTTAGTGACCTCACTTCCGGGTTTGGTGACCTCACTTCCGGGTGTGGTGACCTCACTTCCGGGTTTGCTGACCTCACTTCCGGGTGTGGTGACCTCACTTCCGGGTTTGCTGACCTCACTTCCAGGTTTGCTGACATCACTTCCGGGTTTAGTGACGTCACTTCCGGGTTTGGTGACCTCACTTCCGGGTGTGGTGACCTCACTTCCGGGTGTGGTGACCTCACTTCCGGGTTTGCTGACCTCACTTCCGGGTTTAGTGACGTCACTTCCGGGTATGCTGACCTCACTTCCGGGTTTGCTGACCTCACTTCCGGGTTTAGTGACGTCACTTCCGGGTTTGGTGACCTCACTTCCGGGTGTGGTGACCTCACTTCCGGGTTTGGTGACCTCACTTCCGGGTGTGGTGACCTCACTTCCGGGTGTGGTGACCTCACTTCCGGGTTTGCTGACCTCACTTCCGGGTTTAGTGACGTCACTTCCGGGTATGCTGACCTCACTTCCGGGTTTGCTGACCTCACTTCCGGGTTTGCTGGCATCACTTCCGGGTTTATTGACGTCACTTTCGGGTTTGGTGACCTCACTTCCGGGTGTGGTGACCTCACTTCCGGGTTTGGTGACCTCACTTCCGGGTGTGGTGACCTCACTTCCGGGTGTGGTGACCTCACTTCCGGGTTTGCTGACCTCACTTCCGGGTTTGATGAAGTCACTACTGGGTCTGCTGAAGTCACTTCTGGGTTTGCAGACCTGAGTTCCGAATTAGCAGACCTCACTTTCCTGGTCTGCTTACCTCACTTCTGGGTATGCTGACCTCACTTCCGGGTTTGCTGACCTCACTTCCGGGTTGTCTGACCTCACTTCCGGGTTTGCTGAAGTCACTTCTGGGTCTGCTGAAGTGACTTCTGGGTTTGCTGACCTCACTTCCGGGTTTAGTGACGTCACTTCCGGGTTTGGTGACCTCACTTCCGGGTGTGGTGACGTCACTTCCGGGTTTGGTGACCTCACTTCCGGGTGTGGTGACCTCACTTCCGGGTTTGCTGACCTCACTTCCGGGTTTAGTGACGTCAATTCCGGGTGTGGGGACCTCCCTTCCGGGTTTATTGACGTCACTTCCGGGTGTGGTGACCTCACTTCCGGGTGTGGTGACCTCACTTCCGGGTTTGCTGACCTCACTTCCGGGTTTGCTGACCTCACTTCCAGGTTTAGTGACCTCACTTCCGGGTTTGGTGACCTTACTTCCGGGTGTGGTGACCTCACTTCCGGGTTTGCTGACCTCACTTCCGGGTGTGGTGACCTCACTTCCGGGTTTAGTGACGTCACTTCCGGGTTTGGTGACCACACTTCCGGGTGTGGTGACGTCACTTCCGGGTTTGGTGACCTCACTTCCGGGTGTGGTGACCTCACTTCCGGGTTTGCTGACCTCACTTCCGGGTTTAGTGACGTCACTTCCGGGTGTGGGGACCTCCCTTCCGGGTTTATTGACGTCACTTCCGGGTTTGGTGACCTCACTTCCGGGTGTGGTGACCTCACTTCCGGGTTTGCTGACCTCACTTCCGGGTTTGCTGACCTCACTTCCAGGTTTAGTGACCTCACTTCCGGGTTTGGTGACCTCACTTCCGGGTGTGGTGACCTCACTTCCGGGTTTGCTGACCTCACTTCCGGGTGTGGTGACCTCACTTCCGGGTTTGCTGACCTCACTTCCAGGTTTGCTGACATCACTTCCGGGTTTAGTGACGTCACTTCCGGGTTTGGTGACCTCACTTCCGGGTGCGGTGACCTCACTTCCGGGTGTGGTGACCTCACTTCCGGGTGTGGTGACCTCACTTCCGGGTTTGCTGACCTCACTTCCGGGTTTAGTGACGTCACTTCCGGGTATGCTGACCTCACTTCCGGGTTTGCTGACCTCACTTCCGGGTTTGCTGACCTCACTTCCGGGTTTAGTGACGTCACTTCCGGGTTTGGTGACCTCACTTCCGGGTGTGGTGACCTCACTTCCGGGTTTGGTGACCTCACTTCCGGGTGTGGTGACCTCACTTCCGGGTGTGGTGACCTCACTTCCGGGTTTGCTGACCTCACTTCCGGGTTTAGTGACGTCACTTCCGGGTATGCTGACCTCACTTCCGGGTTTGCTGACCTCACTTCCGGGTTTGCTGGCATCACTTCCGGGTTTATTGACGTCACTTTCGGGTTTGGTGACCTCACTTCCGGGTGTGGTGACCTCACTTCCGGGTTTGGTGACCTCACTTCCGGGTGTGGTGACCTCACTTCCGGGTGTGGTGACCTCACTTCCGGGTTTGCTGACCTCACTTCCGGGTTTGATGAAGTCACTACTGGGTCTGCTGAAGTCACTTCTGGGTTTGCAGACCTGAGTTCCGAATTAGCAGACCTCACTTTCCTGGTCTGCTTACCTCACTTCTGGGTATGCTGACCTCACTTCCGGGTTTAGTGACGTCACTTTCCGGGTGTGGTGACCTCACTTCCGAGTTTAGTGACGTCACTTCCGGGTTTGGTGACCTCACTTCCGGGTTTGGTGACCTCACTTCCGGGTGTGGTGACCTCACTTCCGGGTTTAGTGACCTCACTTCCGGGTTTGGTGACCTCACTTCCGGGTTTGCTGACCTCACTTCCGGGTTTGCTGACCTCACTTCCGGGTTTGCTGAAGTCACTTCTGGGTCTGCTGAAGTGACTTCTGGGTTTGCTGACCTCACTTCCGGGTTTAGTGACGTCACTTCCGGGTTTGGTGACCTCACTTCCGGGTGTGGTGACGTCACTTCCGGGTTTGGTGACCTCACTTCCGGGTGTGGTGACCTCACTTCCGGGTTTGCTGACCTCACTTCCGGGTTTAGTGACGTCACTTCCGGGTGTGGGGACCTCCCTTCCGGGTGTGGTGACCTCACTTCCGGGTTTGGTGACCTCACTTCCGGGTGTGGTGACCTCACTTCCGGGTTTGCTGACCTCACTTCCGGGTTTGCTGACCTCACTTCCAGGTTTAGTGACCTCACTTCCGGGTTTGGTGACCTCACTTCCGGGTGTGGTGACCTCACTTCCGGGTTTGCTGACCTCACTTCCGGGTGTGGTGACCTCACTTCCGGGTTTGCTGACCTCACTTCCGGGTTTGCTGACATCACTTCCGGGTTTAGTGACGTCACTTCCGGGTTTGGTGACCTCACTTCCGGGTGTGGTGACGTCACTTCCGGTTGTGGTGACCTCACTTCCGGGTGTGGTGACCTCACTTCCGGGTTTGCTGACCTCACTTCCGGGTTTGCTGAAGTCACTTCTGGGTCTGCTGAAGTCACTTCTGGGTTTGCAGACCTGAGTTCCGAATTAGCAGACCTCACTTTCCTGGTCTGCTTACCTCACGTCCGGGTGTGGTGACCTCACTTCCGGGTTTGGTGACCTCACTTCCGGGTGTGGTGACCTCACTTCCGGGTTTGCTGACCTCACTTCCGGGTTTGCTGACATCACTTCCGGGTTTAGTGACGTCACTTCCGGGTTTGGTGACCTCACTTCCGGGTGTGTTGACCTCACTTCCGCGTTTGCTGACCTCACTTCCGGGTGTGGTGACCTCACTTCCGGGTGTGGTGACCTCACTTCAGGGTTTGCTGACCTCACTTCCGGGTTTGCTGACCTCACTTCCGGGTTTGCTGAAGTCACTTCTGGGTTTGCAGACCTGAGTTCCGAATTAGCAGACCTCACTTTCCTGGTCTGCTTACCTCACTTCCGGGTTTGGTGACCTCACTTCCGGGTTTGGTGACCTCACTTCCGGGTTTGGTGACCTCACTTCCGGGTGTGGTGACCTCACTTCCGGGTTTGCTGACCTCACTTCCGGGTTTGCTGACATCACTTCCGGGTTTAGTGACGTCACTTCCTGGTTTGGTGACCTCACTTCCGGGTGTGGTGACCTCACTTCCGGGTGTGGTGACGTCACTTCCATGTGTGGTGACCTCACTTCCGGGTTTGGTGACCTCACTTCCGGGTGTGGCGACCTCACTTCCGGGTTTGCTGACCTAACTTCCGGGTTTGCTGACCTCACTTCCGGGTTTAGTGACGTCACTTCCGGGTTTGGTTACCTCACTTCCGGGTGTGGTGACCTCACTTCCGGGTGTGGTGACCTCACTTCCGGGTTTGCTGACCTCACTTCCGGGTGTGGTGACCTCACTTCCGGGTTTGCTGACCTCACTTCCGGGTTTGCTGAAGTCACTTCTGGGTCTGCTGAAGTCACTTCTGGGTTTGCAGACCTGAGTTCCGAATTAGCAGACCTCACTTTCCTGGTCTGCTTGCCTCACTTCCGGGTATGCTGACCTCACTTCCGGGTTTGGTGACGTCACTTCCGGGTGTGGTGACCTCACTTCCGGGTTTAGTGACGTCACTTCCGGGTTTGGTGACCTCACTTCCGGGTTTGGTGACCTCACTTCCGGGTGTGGTGACCTCACTTCCGGGTTTAGTGACGTCACTTCCGGGTTTGCTGACCTCACTTCCGGGTTTGCTGACCTCACTTCCGGGTTTGCTGAAGTCACTTCTGGGTCTGCTGAAGTCACTTCTGGGTTTGCTGACCTCACTTCCGGGTTTAGTGACGTCACTTCCGGGTTTGGTGACCTCACTTCCGGGTGTGGTGACCTCACTTCCGGGTGTGGTGACCTCACTTCCGGGTTTGGTGACCTCACTTCCGGGTGTGGTGACCTCACTTCCGGGTTTGCTGACCTCACTTCCGGGTTTGCTGACCTCACTTCCAGGTTTATTGACGTCACTTCCGGGTTTGCTGACCTCACTTCCGGGTTTAGTGACGTCACTTCCGGGTTTGGTTACCTCACTTCCGGGTGTGGTGACCTCACTTCCGGGTTTGCTGACCTCACTTATGGGTGTGGTGACCTCACTTCCGGGTTTGCTGACCTCACTTCCGGGTGTGGTGACCTCACTTCCGGGTTTGCTGGCATCACTTCCGGGTTTAGTGACGTCACTTCCGGGTTTGGTGACCTCACTTCCGGGTGTGGTGACCTCACTTCCGGGTTTTGTGACGTCACTTCCGTGTTTGGTGACCTCACTTCCGGGTTTGCTGACCTCACTTCCGGGTTTGCTGACCTCACTTCCGGGTTTGCTGAAGTCACTTCTGGGTCTGCTGAAGTCACTTCTGGGTTTGCTGACCTCACTTCCGGGTTTAGTGACGTCACTTCCGGGTTTGGTGACCTCACTTCCGGGTGTGGTGACCTCACTTCCGGGTTTGGTGACCTCACTTCCGGGTGTGGTGACCTCACTTCCGGGTTTAGTGACGTCACTTCCGGGTTTGGTGACCTCATTTCCGGGTTTGGTGACCTCACTTCCGGGTGTGGTGACCTCACTTCCGGGTTTGGTGACCTCACTTCCGGGTTTGCTGACCTCACTTCCGGGTTTGCTGAAGTCACTTCTGGGTCTGCTGAAGTCACTTCTGGGTTTGCTGACCTCACTTCCGGGTTTAGTGACGTCACTTCCGGGTTTGGAGACCTCACTTCCGGGTTTGCTGAAGTCACTTCTGGGTCTGCTGAAGTCACTTCTGGGTTTGCAGACCTGAGTTCCGAATTAGCAGACCTCACTGTCCTGGTCTGCTTACCTCACTTCCGGGTTTGGTGACCTCACTTCCGGGTTTGGTGACCTCACTTCCGGGTTTGCTGACCTCACTTCCGGGTGTGGTGACCTCACTTCCGGGTTTGCTGACCTCACTTCCGGGTTTGTTGACATCACTTCCGGGTTTAGTGACGTCACTTCCGGGTTTGGTGACCTCACTTCCGGGTGTGGTGACCTCACTTCCGGGTGTGGTGACGTCACTTCCGGGTTTGGTGACCTCACTTCCGGGTTTGGTGACCTCACTTCCGGGTGTGGTGACCTCACTTCCGGGTTTGCTGACCTCACTTCCGGGTTTGCTGAAGTCACTTTTGGGTCTTCTGAAGTCACTTCTGGGTTTGCAGACCTGAGTTCCGAATTAGCAGACCTCACTTTCCTGGTCTGCTTACCTCACTTCCGGGTATGCTGACCTCACTTCCGGGTTTGGTGACGTCACTTCCGGGTGTTGTGACCTCACTTCCGGGTTTAGTGACCTCACTTCCGGGTTTGGTGACCTCACTTCCGGGTTTGGTGACCTCACTTCCGGGTTTGGTGACCTCACTTCCGGGTGTGGTGACCTCACTTCCGGGTTTGCTGACCTCACTTCCGGGTTTGCTGACATCACTTCCGGGTTTAGTGACGTCACTTCCGGGTTTGGTGACCTCACTTCCGGGTGTGGTGACCTCACTTCCGCGTTTGCTGACCTCACTTCCGGGTGTGGTGACCTCACTTCCGGGTGTGGTGACCTCACTTCAGGGTTTGCTGACCTCACTTCCGGGTTTGCTGACCTCACTTCCGGGTTTGCTGAAGTCACTTCTGGGTTTGCAGACCTGAGTTCCGAATTAGCAGACCTCACTTTCCTGGTCTGCTTACCTCACTTCCGGGTTTGGTGACCTCACTTCCGGGTTTGGTGACCTCACTTCCGGGTTTGCTGACCTCACTTCCGGGTGTGGTGACCTCACTTCCGGGTTTGCTGACCTCACTTCCGGGTTTGCTGACATCACTTCCGGGTTTAGTGACGTCACTTCCGGGTTTGGTGACCTCACTTCCGGGTTTGGTTACCTCACTTCCGGGTGTGGTGACCTCACTTCCGGGCTTGGTGACCTCACTTCCGGGTGTGGTGACCTCACTTTTGGGTGTGGTGACCTAACTTCCGGGTTTGCTGACCTCACTTCCGGGTTTAGTGACGTCACTTCCGGGTTTGGTTACCTCACTTCCGGGTGTGGTGACCTCACTTCCGGGCTTGGTGACCTCACTTCCGGGTGTGGTGACCTCACTTTTGGGTGTGGTGACCTCACTTCCGGGTTTGCTGACCTCACTTCCGGGTTTAGTGACGTCACTTCCGGGTTTGGTTACCTCACTTCCGGGTGTGGTGACCTCACTCTTCGGTGTGGTGACCTCACTTCCGGGTTTGCTGACCTCACTTCCGGGTTTAGTGACGTCACTTCCGGGTTTGGTGACCTCACTTCCGGGTTTGCTGACCTCACTTCCGGGTTTGCTGGCATCACTTCCGGGTTTAGTGACGTCACTTCCGGGTTTGGTGACCTCACTTCCGGGTGTGGTGACCTCACTTCATGGTTTGCTGACCTCACTTCCGGGTGTGGTGACCTCACTTCCGGGTTTGCTGACCTCACTTCCGGGTTTGCTGAAGTCACTTTTGGGTCTTCTGAAGTCACTTCTGGGTTTGCAGACCTGAGTTCCGAATTAGCAGACCTCACTTTCCTGGTCTGCTTACCTCACTTCCGGGTATGCTGACCTCACTTCCGGGTTTGGTGACGTCACTTCCGGGTGTTGTGACCTCACTTCCGGGTTTAGTGACCTCACTTCCGGGTTTGGTGACCTCACTTCCGGGTTTGGTGACCTCACTTCCGGGTGTGGTGACCTCACTTCCGGGTTTAGTGACGTCACTTCCGGGTTTGCTGACCTCACTTCCGGGTTTGCTGACCTCACTTCCGGGTTTGCTGACCTCACTTCCAGGTTTAGTGACCTCACTTCCGGGTTTGGTGACCTCACTTCCGGGTGTGGTGACCTCACTTCCGGGTTTGCTGACCTCACTTCCGGGTGTGGTGACCTCACTTCCGGGTTTGCTGACCTCACTTCCGGGTTTGCTGACATCACTTCCGGGTTTAGTGACGTCACTTCCGGGTTTGGTGACCTCACTTCCGGGTGTGGTGACCTCACTTCCGGTTGTGGTGACCTCACTTCCGGGTGTGGTGACCTCACTTCCGGGTTTGCTGACCTCACTTCCGGGTTTGCTGAAGTCACTTCTGGGTCTGCTGAAGTCACTTCTGGGTTTGCAGACCTGAGTTCCGAATTAGCAGACCTCACTTTCCTGGTCTGCTTACCTCACTTCCGGGTGTGGTGACCTCACTTCCGGGTTTGGTGACCTCACTTCCGGGTGTGGTGACCTCACTTCCGGGTTTGCTGACCTCACTTCCGGGTTTGCTGACATCACTTCCGGGTTTAGTGACGTCACTTCCGGGTTTGGTGACCTCACTTCCGGGTGTGGTGACCTCACTTCCGCGTTTGCTGACCTCACTTCCGGGTGTGGTGACCTCACTTCCGGGTGTGGTGACCTCACTTCAGGGTTTGCTGACCTCACTTCCGGGTTTGCTGACCTCACTTCCGGGTTTGCTGAAGTCACTTCTGGGTTTGCAGACCTGAGTTCCGAATTAGCAGACCTCACTTTCCTGGTCTGCTTACCTCACTTCCGGGTTTGGTGACCTCACTTCCGGGTTTGGTGACCTCACTTCCGGGTTTGCTGACCTCACTTCCGGGTGTGGTGACCTCACTTCCGGGTTTGCTGACCTCACTTCCGGGTTTGCTGACATCACTTCCGGGTTTAGTGACGTCACTTCCGGGTTTGGTGACCTCACTTCCGGGTGTGGTGACCTCACTTCCGGGTGTGGTGACGTCACTTCCATGTGTGGTGACCTCACTTCCGGGTTTGGTGACCTCACTTCTGGGTGTGGTGACCTCACTTCCGGGTTTGCTGACCTAACTTCCGGGTTTGCTGACCTCACTTCCGGGTTTAGTGACGTCACTTCCGGGTTTGGTTACCTCACTTCCGGGTGTGGTGACCTCACTTCCGGGTGTGGTGACCTCACTTCCGGGTTTGCTGACCTCACTTCCGGGTGTGGTGACCTCACTTCCGGGTTTGCTGACCTCACTTCCGGGTTTGCTGAAGTCACTTCTGGGTCTGCTGAAGTCACTTCTGGGTTTGCAGACCTGAGTTCCGAATTAGCAGACCTCACTTTCCTGGTCTGCTTGCCTCACTTCCGGGTATGCTGACCTCACTTCCGGGTTTGGTGACGTCACTTCCGGGTGTGGTGACCTCACTTCCGGGTTTAGTGACGTCACTTCCGGGTTTGGTGACCTCACTTCCGGGTTTGGTGACCTCACTTCCGGGTGTGGTGACCTCACTTCCGGGTTTAGTGACGTCACTTCCGGGTTTGCTGACCTCACTTCCGGGTTTGCTGACCTCACTTCCGGGTTTGCTGAAGTCACTTCTGGGTCTGCTGAAGTCACTTCTGGGTTTGCTGACCTCACTTCCGGGTTTAGTGACGTCACTTCCGGGTTTGGTGACCTCACTTCCGGGTGTGGTGACCTCACTTCCGGGTGTGGTGACCTCACTTCCGGGTTTGGTGACCTCACTTCCGGGTGTGGTGACCTCACTTCCGGGTTTGCTGACCTCACTTCCGGGTTTGCTGACCTCACTTCCAGGTTTATTGACGTCACTTCCGGGTTTGCTGACCTCACTTCCGGGTTTAGTGACGTCACTTCCGGGTTTGGTTACCTCACTTCCGGGTGTGGTGACCTCACTTCCGGGTTTGCTGACCTCACTTCTGGGTGTGGTGACCTCACTTCCGGGTTTGCTGACCTCACTTCCGGGTGTGGTGACCTCACTTCCGGGTTTGCTGGCATCACTTCCGGGTTTAGTGACGTCACTTCCGGGTTTGGTGACCTCACTTCCGGGTGTGGTGACCTCACTTCCGGGTTTTGTGACGTCACTTCCGTGTTTGGTGACCTCACTTCCGGGTTTGCTGACCTCACTTCCGGGTTTGCTGACCTCACTTCCGGGTTTGCTGAAGTCACTTCTGGGTCTGCTGAAGTCACTTCTGGGTTTGCTGACCTCACTTCCGGGTTTAGTGACGTCACTTCCTGGTTTGGTGACCTCACTTCCGGGTGTGGTGACCTCACTTCCGGGTTTGGTGACCTCACTTCCGGGTGTGGTGACCTCACTTCCGGGTTTAGTGACGTCACTTCCGGGTTTGGTGACCTCATTTCCGGGTTTGGTGACCTCACTTCCGGGTGTGGTGACCTCACTTCCGGGTTTGGTGACCTCACTTCCGGGTTTGCTGACCTCACTTCCGGGTTTGCTGAAGTCACTTCTGGGTCTGCTGAAGTCACTTCTGGGTTTGCTGACCTCACTTCCGGGTTTAGTGACGTCACTTCCGGGTTTGGTGACCTCACTTCCGGGTTTTGAAGTCACTTCTGGGTCTGCTGACGTCACTTCTGGGTTTGCAGACCTGAGTTCCGAATTAGCAGACCTCACTTTCCTGGTCTGCTTACCTCACTTCCGGGTTTGGTGACCTCACTTCCGGGTTTGGTGACCTCACTTCCGGGTTTGCTGACCTCACTTCCGGGTGTGGTGACCTCACTTCCGAGTTTGCTGACCTCACTTCCGGGTTTGTTGACATCACTTCCGGGTTTAGTGACGTCACTTCCGGGTTTGGTGACCTCACTTCCGGGTGTGGTGACCTCACTTCCGTGTGTGGTGACGTCACTTCCGGGTTTGGTGACCTCACTTCCGGGTTTGGTGACCTCACTTCCGGGTGTGGTGACCTCACTTCCGGGTTTGCTGACCTCACTTCCGGGTTTGCTGACCTCACTTCCGGGTTTAGTGACGTCACTTCCGGGTTTGGTTACCTCACTTCCGGGTGTGGTGACCTCACTTCCGGGCTTGGTGACCTCACTTCCGGGTGTGGTGACCTCACTTTTGGGTGTGGTGACCTCACTTCCGGGTTTGCTGACCTCACTTCCGGGTTTAGTGACGTCACTTCCGGGTTTGGTGACCTCACTTCCGGGTGTGGTGACCTCACTCTTCGGTGTGGTGACCTCACTTCCGGGTTTGCTGACCTCACTTCCGGGTTTAGTGACGTCACTTCCGGGTTTGGTGACCTCACTTCCGGGTTTGCTGACCTCACTTCCGGGTTTGCTGGAATCACTTCCGGGTTTAGTGACGTCACTTCCGGGTTTGGTGACCTCACTTCCGGGTGTGGTGACCTCACTTCATGGTTTGCTGACCTCACTTCCGGGTGTGGTGACCTCACTTCCGGGTTTGCTGACCTCACTTCCGGGTTTGCTGAAGTCACTTTTGGGTCTTCTGAAGTCACTTCTGGGTTTGCAGACCTGAGTTCCGAATTAGCAGACCTCACTTTCCTGGTCTGCTTACCTCACTTCCGGGTATGCTGACCTCACTTCCGGGTTTGGTGACGTCACTTCCGGGTGTGGTGACCTCACTTCCGGGTTTAGTGACCTCACTTCCGGGTTTGGTGACCTCACTTCCGGGTTTGGTGACCTCACTTTCGGGTGTGGTGACCTCACTTCCGGGTTTAGTGACGTCACTTCCGGGTTTGCTGACCTCACTTCCGGGTTTGCTGACCTCACTTCCGGGTTTGCTGAAGTCACTTCTGGGTCTGCTGAAGTCACTTCTGGGTTTGCTGACCTCACTTCCGGGTTTAGTGACGTCACTTCCGGGTTTGGTGACCTCACTTCCGGGTGTGGTGACCTCACTTCCGGGTTTGCTGACCTCACTTCCGGGTGTGGTGACCTCACTTCATGGTTTGCTGACCTCACTTCCGGGTGTGGTGACCTCACTTCCGGGTTTGCTGACCTCACTTCCGGGTTTGCTGAAGTCACTTTTGGGTCTGCTGAAGTCACTTCTGGGTTTGCAGACCTGAGTTCCGAATTAGCAGACCTCACTTTCCTGGTCTGCTTACCTCACTTCCGGGTATGCTGACCTCACTTCCGGGTTTGGTGACGTCACTTCCGGGTGTGGTGACCTCACTTCCGGGTTTAGTGACCTCACTTCCGGGTTTGGTGACCTCACTTCCAGGTTTGGTGACCTCACTTCCGGGTGTGGTGACCTCACTTCCGGGTTTAGAGACGTCACTTCCGGGTTTGCTGACCTCACTTCCGGGTTTGCTGACCTCACTTCCGGGTTTCCTGAAGTCACTTCTGGGTCTGCTGAAGTCACTTCTGGGTTTGCTGACCTCACTTCCGGGTTTAGTGACGTCACTTCCGGGTTTGGTGACCTCACTTCCGGGTGTGGTGACCTCACTTCCGGGTTTGCTGACCTCACTTCCGGGTGTGGTGACCTCACTTCCGGGTTTGCTGACATCACTTCCGGGTGTGGTGACGTCACTTCCGGGTTTGGTGACCTCACTTCCGGGTTTGCTGACCTCACTTCTGGGTGTGGTGACCTCACTTCCGGGTTTGCTGACCTCACTTCCGGGTGTGGTGACCTCACTTCCGGGTTTGCTGGCATCACTTCCGGGTTTAGTGACGTCACTTCCGGGTTTGGTGACCTCACTTCCGGGTGTGGTGACCTCACTTCCGGGTTTGCTGACCTCACTTCCGGGTGTGGTGACCTCACTTTCGGGTGTGGTGACCTCACTTCCGGGTTTGCTGACCTCACTTCCGGGTTTGCTGAAGTCACTTCTGGGTCTGCTGAAGTCACTTCTGGGTTTGCAGACCTGAGTTCCGAATTAGCAGACCTCACTTTCCTGGTCTGCTTACCTCACTTCCGGGTATGCTGACCTCACTTCCGAGTTTAGTGACGTCACTTCCGGGTGTGGTGACCTCACTTCCGGGTTTAGTGACGTCACTTCCGGGTTTGGTGACCTCATTTCCGGGTTTGGTGACCTCACTTCCGGGTGTGGTGACCTCACTTCCGGGTTTTGTGACGTCACTTCCGGGTTTGGTGACCTCACTTCCGGGTTTGCTGACATCACTTCCGGGTTTAGTGACGTCACTTCCGGGTTTGGTGACCTCACTTCCGGGTGTGGTGACCTCACTTCCGGGTGTGGTGACGTCACTTCCGGGTTTGGTGACCTCACTTCCGGGTTTGGTGACCTCACTTCCGGGTTTGCTGACCTCACTTCCGGGTTTGCTGAAGTCACTTCTGGGTCTGCTGAAGTCACTTCTGGGTTTGCAGACCTGAGTTCCGAATTAGCAGACCTCACTTTCCTGGTCTGCTTACCTCACTTCCGGGTTTGGTGACCTCACTTCCGGGTTTGGTGACCTCACTTCCGGGTTTGCTGACCTCACTTCCGGGTGTGGTGACCTCACTTCCGGGTTTGCTGACCTCACTTCCGGGTTTGCTGACCTCACTTCCGGGTTTGCTGACCTCACTTCCGGGTGTGGTGACCTCACTTCCGGGTTTGCTGGCATCACTTCCGGGTTTAGTGACGTCACTTCCGGGTTTGGTGACCTCACTTCCGGGTGTGGTGACCTCACTTCCGGGTTTGCTGACCTCACTTCCGGGTGTGGTGACCTCACTTTCGGGTGTGGTGACCTCACTTCCGGGTTTGCTGACCTCACTTCCGGGTTTGCTGAAGTCACTTCTGGGTCTGCTGAAGTCACTTCTGGGTTTGCAGACCTGAGTTCCGAATTAGCAGACCTCACTTTCCTGGTCTGCTTACCTCACTTCCGGGTATGCTGACCTCACTTCCGAGTTTAGTGACGTCACTTCCGGGTGTGGTGACCTCACTTCCGGGTTTAGTGACGTCACTTCCGGGTTTGGTGACCTCATTTCCGGGTTTGGTGACCTCACTTCCGGGTGTGGTGACCTCACTTCCGGGTTTTGTGACGTCACTTCCGGGTTTGGTGACCTCACTTCCGGGTTTGCTGACATCACTTCCGGGTTTAGTGACGTCACTTCCGGGTTTGGTGACCTCACTTCCGGGTGTGGTGACCTCACTTCCGGGTGTGGTGACGTCACTTCCGGGTTTGGTGACCTCACTTCCGGGTTTGGTGACCTCACTTCCGGGTTTGCTGACCTCACTTCCGGGTTTGCTGAAGTCACTTCTGGGTCTGCTGAAGTCACTTCTGGGTTTGCAGACCTGAGTTCCGAATTAGCAGACCTCACTTTCCTGGTCTGCTTACCTCACTTCCGGGTTTGGTGACCTCACTTCCGGGTTTGGTGACCTCACTTCCGGGTTTGCTGACCTCACTTCCGGGTGTGGTGACCTCACTTCCGGGTTTGCTGACCTCACTTCCGGGTTTGCTGACATCACTTCCGGGTTTAGTGACGTCACTTCCGGGTTTGGTGACCTCACTTCCGGGTGTGGTGACCTCACTTCCGGGTGTGGTGACGTCACTTCCGGGTTTGGTGACCTCACTTCCGGGTTTGGTGACCTCACTTCCGGGTGTGGTGACCTCACTTCCGGGTTTGCTGACCTAACTTCCGGGTTTGCTGACCTCACTTCCGGGTTTAGTGACGTCACTTCCGGGTTTGGTTACCTCACTTCCGGGTGTGATGACCTCACTTCCGGGCTTGGTGACCTCACTTCCGGGTGTGGTGACCTCACTTTTGGGTGTGGTGACCTCACTTCCGGGTTTGCTGACCTCACTTCCGGGTTTAGTGACGTCACTTCCGGGTTTGGTGACCTCACTTCCGGGTTTGCTGACCTCACTTCCGGGTTTGCTGGCATCACTTCCGGGTTTAGTGACGTCACTTCCGGGTTTGGTGACCTCACTTCCGGGTGTGGTGACCTCACTTCCGGGTTTGCTGACCTCACTTCCGGGTGTGGTGACCTCACTTCCGGGTTTGCTGACGTCACTTCCGGGTTTGCTGAAGTCACTTCTGGGTCTGCTGAAGTCACTTCTGGGTTTGCAGACCTGAGTTCCGAATTAGCAGACCTCACTTTCCTGGTCTGCTTACCTCACTTCCGGGTATGCTGACCTCACTTCCGGGTTTGGTGACGTCACTTCTGGGTGTGGTGACCTCACTTCCGGGTTTAGTGACGTCACTTCCGGGTTTGGTGACCTCACTTCCGGGTTTGGTGACCTCACTTCCGGGTGTGGTGACCTCACTTCCGGGTTTAGTGACGTCACTTATGGGTTTGCTGACCTCACTTCCGGGTTTGCTGACCTCACTTCCGGGTTTGCTGAAGTCACTTCTGGGTCTGCTGAAGTCACTTCTGGGTTTGCTGACCTCACTTCCGGGTTTTGTGACGTCAATTCCGGGTTTGGTGACCTCACTTCCGGGTGTGGTGACCTCACTTCCGGGTTTGCTGACCTCACTTCCGGGTGTGGTGACCTCACTTCCGGGTTTGCTGACCTCACTTCCGGGTTTGCTGACATCACTTCCGGGTTTAGTGACGTCACTTCCGGGTTTGGTGACCTCACTTCCGGGTGTGGTGACCTCACTTCCGGGTGTGGTGACCTCACTTCCGGGTTTGGTGACCTCACTTCCGGGTGTGGTGACCTCACTTCCGGGTTTGCTGACCTCACTTCCGGGTTTGCTGACCTCACTTCCGGGTTTAGTGACGTCACTTCCGGGTTTGCTGACCTCACTTCCGGGTTTAGTGACGTCACTTCTGGGTTTGATTACCTCACTTCCGGGTGTGGTGACCTCACTTCCGGGTTTGGTGACCTCCCTTCCGGGTTTGCTGACCTCACTTCCGGGTTTAGTGACGTCACTTCCGGGTTTGGTGACCTCACTTCCGGGTTTGCTGGCATCACTTCCGGGTTTGCTGGCATCACTTCCGGGTTTAGTGACGTCACTTCCGGGTTTGGTGACCTCACTTCCGGGTGTGGTGACCTCACTTCCGGGTTTGGTGACGTCACTTCCGGGTGTGGTGACCTCACTTCCGGGTTTAGTGACGTCACTTCCGGGTTTGGTGACCTCACTTCCGGGTTTGGTGACCTCACTTCCGGGTGTGGTGACCTCACTTCCGGGTTTAGTGACGTCACTTCCGGGTTTGCTGACCTCACTTCCGGGTTTGCTGACCTCACTTCCGGGTTTGCTGACCTCACTTCCGGGTTTGCTGAAGTCACTTCTGGGTCTGCTGAAGTCACTTCTGGGTTTAGTGACGTCACTTCCGGGTTTGGTGACCTCACTTCCGGGTTTGCTGACCTCACTTCCGGGTTTGCTGACCTCACTTCCGGGTGTGGTGACCTCACTTCCGGGTTTGCTGACCTCACTTCCGGGTTTGCTGACCTCACTTCCGGGTTTAGTGACGTCACTTCCGGGTTTGCTGACCTCACTTCCGGGTTTAGTGACGTCACTTCCGGGTTTGGTTACCTCACTTCCGGGTGTGGTGACCTCACTTCCGGGTTTGGTGACCTCACTTCCGGGTTTGCTGACCTCACTTCCGGGTTTAGTGACGTCACTTCCGGGTTTGGTGACCTCACTTCCGGGTTTGCTGACCTCACTTCCGGGTTTGCTGGCATCACTTCCGGGTTTAGTGACGTCACTTCCGGGTTTGGTGACCTCACTTCCGGGTGTGGTGACCTCACTTCCGGGTTTGCTGACCTCACTTCCGGGTGTGGTGACCTCACTTCCGGGTGTGGTGACCTCACTTCCGGGTTTGCTGACCTCACTTCCGGGTTTGCTGAAGTCACTTCTGGGTCTGCTGAAGTCACTTCTGGGTTTGCAGACCTGAGTTCCGAATTAGCAGACCTCACTTTCCTGGTCTGCTTACCTCACTTCCGGGTATGCTGACCTCACTTCCGGGTTTAGTGACGTCACTTCCGGGTGTGGTGACCTCACTTCCGGGTTTAGTGACGTCACTTCCGGGTTTGCTGACCTCACTTCCGGGTTTGCTGACCTCACTTCCGGGTTTGCTGAAGTCACTTCTGGGTCTGCTGAAGTCACTTCTGGGTTTGCTGACCTCACTTCCGGGTTTTGTGACGTCAATTCCGGGTTTGGTGACCTCACTTCCGGGTGTGGTGACCTCACTTCCGGGTTTGCTGACCTCACTTCCGGGTGTGGTGACCTCACTTCCGGGTTTGCTGACCTCACTTCCGGGTTTGCTGACATCACTTCCGGGTTTAGTGACGTCACTTCCGGGTTTGGTGACCTCACTTCCGGGTGTGGTGACCTCACTTCCGGGTGTGGTGACCTCACTTCCGGGTGTGGTGACCTCACTTCCGGGTTTGCTGACCTCACTTCCGGGTTTGCTGACCTCACTTCCGGGTTTAGTGACGTCACTTCCGGGTTTGCTGACCTCACTTCCGGGTTTAGTGACGTCACTTCTGGGTTTGATTACCTCACTTCCGGGTGTGGTGACCTCACTTCCGGGTTTGGTGACCTCCCTTCCGGGTTTGCTGACCTCACTTCCGGGTTTAGTGACGTCACTTCCGGGTTTGGTGACCTCACTTCCAGGTTTGCTGGCATCACTTCCGGGTTTGCTGGCATCACTTCCGGGTTTAGTGACGTCACTTCCGGGTTTGGTGACCTCACTTCCGGGTGTGGTGACCTCACTTCCGGGTTTGGTGACGTCACTTCCGGGTGTGGTGACCTCACTTCCGGGTTTAGTGACGTCACTTCCGGGTTTGGTGACCTCACTTCCGGGTTTGGTGACCTCACTTCCGGGTTTGCTGACCTCACTTCCGGGTTTGCTGACCTCACTTCCGGGTTTGCTGACCTCACTTCCGGGTTTGCTGAAGTCACTTCTGGGTCTGCTGAAGTCACTTCTGGGTTTAGTGACGTCACTTCCGGGTTTGGTGACCTCACTTCCGGGTTTGCTGACCTCACTTCCGGGTGTGGTGACCTCACTTCCGGGTTTTCTGACCTCACTTCCGGGTTTGCTGACCTCACTTCCGGGTTTAGTGACGTCACTTCCGGGTTTGCTGACCTCACTTCCGGGTTTAGTGACGTCACTTCCGGGTTTGGTTACCTCACTTCCGGGTGTGGTGACCTCACTTCCGGGTTTGGTGACCTCACTTCCGGGTTTGCTGACCTCACTTCCGGGTTTAGTGACGTCACTTCCGGGTTTGGTGACCTCACTTCCGGGTTTGCTGACCTCACTTCCGGGTTTGCTGGCATCACTTCCGGGTTTAGTGACGTCACTTCCGGGTTTGGTGACCTCACTTCCGGGTGTGGTGACCTCACTTCCGGGTTTGCTGACCTCACTTCCGGGTGTGGTGACCTCACTTCCGGGTGTGGTGACCTCACTTCCGGGTTTGCTGACCTCACTTCCGGGTTTGCTGAAGTCACTTCTGGGTCTGCTGAAGTCACTTCTGGGTTTGCAGACCTGAGTTCCGAATTAGCAGACCTCACTTTCCTGGTCTGCTTACCTCACTTCCGGGTATGCTGACCTCACTTCCGGGTTTAGTGACGTCACTTCCGGGTGTGGTGACCTCACTTCCGGGTTTAGTGACGTCACTTCCGGGTTTGGTGACCTCACTTCCGGGTTTGCTGACCTCACTTCCGGGTTTGCTGACCTCACTTCCGGGTGTGGTGACCTCACTTCCGGGTTTGCTGACCTCACTTCCGGGTTTGCTGACCTCACTTCCGGGTTAAGTGACGTCACTTCCGGGTTTGCTGACCTCACTTCCGGGTTTAGTGACGTCACTTCCGGGTTTGGTTACCTCACTTCCGGGTGTGGTGACCTCACTTCCACGTTTGGTGACCTCACTTCCGGGTTTGCTGACCTCACTTCCGGGTTTAGTGACGTCACTTCCGGGTTTGGTGACCTCACTTCCGGGTTTGCTGACCTCACTTCCGGGTTTGCTGACCTCACTTCCGGGTGTGGTGACCTCACTTCCGGGTTTGCTGACCTCACTTCCGGGTTTGCTGACCTCACTTCCGGGTTTAGTGACGTCACTTCCGGGTTTGCTGACCTCACTTCCGGGTTTAGTGACATCACTTCCGGGTTTGGTTACCTCACTTCCGGGTGTGGTGACCTCACTTCCGGGTTTGGTGACGTCACTTCCGGGTTTGCTGACCTCACTTCCGGGTTTAGTGACGTCACTTCCGCGTTTGGTGACCTCACTTCCGGGTTTGCTGACCTCACTTCCGGGTTTGCTGGCATCACTTCCGGGTTTAGTGACGTCACTTCCGGGTTTGGTGACCTCACTTCCGGGTGTGGTGACCTCACTTCCGGGTTTGCTGACCTCACTTCCGGGTGTGGTGACCTCACTTCCGGGTGTGGTGACCTCACTTCCGGGTTTGCTGACCTCACTTCCGGGTTTGCTGAAGTCACTTCTGGGTCTGCTGAAGTCACTTCTGGGTTTGCTGACCTCACTTCCGGGTTTAGTGACGTCACTTCCGGGTTTGGTGACCTCACTTCCGGGTGTGGTGACCTCACTTCCGGGTTTGCTGACCTCACTTCCGGGTGTGGTGACCTCACTTCCGGGTTTGCTGACCTCACTTCCGGGTTTGCTGACATCACTTTCGGGTTTAGTGACGTCACTTCCGGGTTTGGTGACCTCACTTCCGGGTGTGGTGACCTCACTTCCGGGTTTGGTGACCTCACTTCCGGGTGTGGTGACCTCACTTCCGGGTTTGCTGACCTCTCTTCCGGGTTTGCTGACCTCACTTCCAGGTTTAGTGACGTCACTTCCGGGTTTGCTGACCTCACTTCCGGGTTTAGTGACGTCACTTCTGGGTTTGGTTACCTCACTTCCAGGTGTGGTGACCTCACTTCCGGGTTTGGTGACCTCCCTTCCGGGTTTGCTGACCTCACTTCCGGGTTTAGTGACGTCACTTCCGGGTTTGGTGACCTCACTTCCGGGTTTGCTGACCTCACTTCCGGGTTTGCTGGCATCACTTCCGGGTATAGTGACGTCACTTCCGGGTTTGGTGACCTCACTTCCGGGTGTGGTGACCTCACTTCCGGGTTTGGTGACGTCACTTCCGGGTGTGGTGACCTCACTTCCGGGTTTAGTGACGTCACTTCCGGGTTTGGTGACCTCACTTCCGGGTGTGGTGACCTCACTTCCGGGTTTAGTGACGTCACTTCCGGGTTTGCTGACCTCACTTCCGGGTTTGCTGACCTCACTTCCGGGTGTGGTGACCTCACTTCCGGGTGTGGTGACCTCACTTCCGGGTTTGCTGACCTCACTTCCGGGTTTGCTGAAGTCACTTCTGGGTCTGCTGAAGTCACTTCTGGGTTTGCAGACCTGAGTTCCGAATTAGCAGACCTCACTTTCCTGGTCTGCTTACCTCACTTCCGGGTATGCTGACCTCACTTCCGGGTTTAGTGACGTCACTTCCGGGTGTGGTGACCTCACTTCCGGGTTTAGTGACGTCACTTCCGGGTTTGGTGACCTCACTTCCGGGTTTGCTGACCTCACTTCCGGGTGTGGTGACCTCACTTCCGGGTTTGCTGACCTCACTTCCGGGTTTGCTGGCATCACTTCCGGGTATAGTGACGTCACTTCCGGGTTTGCTGACCTCACTTCCGGGTTTGCTGACCTCACTTCCGGGTTTAGTGACGTCACTTCCGGGTATGCTGACCTCACTTCCGGGTTTAGTGACGTCACTTCCGGGTTTGGTTACCTCACTTCCGGGTGTGGTGACCTCACTTCCGGGTTTGGTGACCTCACTTCCGGGTTTGCTGACCTCACTTCCGGGTTTAGTGACGTCACTTCCGGGTTTGGTGACCTCACTTCCGGGTTTGCTGACCTCACTTCCGGGTTTGCTGGCATCACTTCCGGGTTTAGTGACGTCACTTCCGGGTTTGGTGACCTCACTTCCGGGTGTGGTGACCTCACTTCCGGGTTTGCTGACCTCACTTCCGGGTGTGGTGACCTCACTTCCGGGTGTGGTGACCTCACTTCCGGGTTTGCTGACCTCACTTCCGGGTTTGCTGAAGTCACTTCTGGGTCTGCTGAAGTCACTTCTGGGTTTGCAGACCTGAGTTCCGAATTAGCAGACCTCACTTTCCTGGTCTGCTTACCTCACTTCCGGGTATGGTGACCTCACTTCCGGGTTTAGTGACGTCACTTCCGGGTGTGGTGACCTCACTTCCGGGTTTGCTGACCTCACTTCCGGGTTTGCTGAAGTCACTTCTGGGTCTGCTGAAGTCACTTCTGGGTTTGCTGACCTCACTTCCGGGTTTAGTGACGTCACTTCCGGGTTTGGTGACCTCACTTCCGGGTGTGGTGACCTCACTTCCGGGTTTGCTGACCTCACTTCCGGGTGTGGTGACCTCACTTCCGGGTTTGCTGACCTCACTTCCGGGTTTGCTGACATCACTTTCGGGTTTAGTGACGTCACTTCCGGGTTTGGTGACCTCACTTCCGGGTGTGGTGACCTCACTTCCGGGTGTGGTGACCTCACTTCCGGGTTTGGTGACCTCACTTCCGGGTGTGGTGACCTCACTTCCGGGTTTGCTGACCTCACTTCCGGGTTTGCTGACCTCACTTCCGGGTTTAGTGACGTCACTTCCGGGTTTGCTGACCTCACTTCCGGGTTTAGTGACGTCATTTCTGGTTTTGGTTACCTCACTTCCGGGTTTGGTGACCTCACTTCCGGGTTTGGTGACCTCCCTTCCGGGTTTGCTGACCTCACTTCCGGGTTTAGTGATGTCACTTCCGGGTTTGGTGACCTCACTTCCGGGTTTGCTGACCTCACTTCCGGGTTTGCTGGCATCACTTCCGGGTATAGTGACGTCACTTCCGGGTTTGGTGACCTCACTTCCGGGTGTGGTGACCTCACTTCCGGGTTTGGTGACGTCACTTCCGGGTGTGGTGACCTCACTTCCGGGTTTAGTGACGTCACTTCCGGGTTTGGTGACGTCACTTCCGGGTTTGGTGACCTCACTTCCGGGTGTGGTGACCTCACTTCCGGGTTTAGTGACGTCACTTCCGGGTTTGCTGACCTCACTTCCGGGTTTGCTGACCTCACTTCCGGGTTTGCTGAAGTCACTTCTGGGTCTGCTGAAGTCACTTCTGGGTTTGCTGACCTCACTTCCGGGTTTAGTGACGTCACTTCCGGGTGTGGTGACCTCACTTCCGGGTTTGCTGACCTCACTTCCGGGTGTGGTGACCTCACTTCCGGGTTTGCTGACCTCACTTCCGGGTGTGGTGACCTCACTTCCGGGTTTGCTGGCATCACTTCCGGGTTTAGTGACGTCACTTCCGGGTTTGGTGACCTCACTTCCGGGTGTGGTGACCTCACTTCCGGGTTTGCTGACCTCACTTCCGGGTGTGGTGACCTCACTTCCGGGTGTGGTGACCTCACTTCCGGGTTTGCTGACCTCACTTCCGGGTTTGCTGACCTCACTTCCGGGTGTGGTGACCTCACTTCCGGGTGTGGTGACCTCACTTCCGGGTTTGCTGACCTCACTTCCGGGTGTGGTGACCTCACTTCCGGGTTTAGTGACGTCACTTCCGGGTTTGGTGACCTCATTTCCGGGTTTGGTGACCTCACTTCCGGGTGTGGTGACCTCACTTCCGGGTTTTGTGACGTCACTTCCGGGTTTGGTGACCTCACTTCCGGGTTTGCTGACCTCACTTCCGGGTTTGCTGACCTCACTTCCGGGTTTGGTGACGTCACATCCGGGTTTGGTGACCTCACTTCCGGGTGTGGTGACCTCACTTCCTGGTTTAGTGACGTCACTTCCGGGTTTGGTGACCTCACTTCCGGGTGTGGTGACCTCACTTCCGGGTTTGCTGACCTCACTTCCGGGTTTGCTGACGTCACTTCCGGGTTTAGTGACGTCACTTCCGGGTTTGGTGACGTCACTTCCGGGTTTGGTGACCTCACTTCCGGGTGTGGTGACCTCACTTCCGGGTTTAGTGACGTCACTTCCGGGTTTGGTGACCTCACTTCCGGGTGTGGTGACCTCACTTCCGGGTTTGCTGACCTCACTTCCGGGTTTGCTGACCTCACTTCCGGGTTTAGTGATGTCACTTCCGGGTTTGGTGACCTCACTTCCGGGTGTGGTGACCTCACTTCCGGGTGTGGTGACGTCTCTTCCGCGTTTGCTGACCTCACTTCCGGGTTTAGTGACGTCACATCCTGGTTTGAGGACCTCACTTCCGGGTGTGGTGACCTCACTTCCGGGTTTGCTGACATCACTTCCGGGTTTGGTGACCTCACTTCCGGGTGTGGTGACCTCACTTCCGGGTTTAGTGACGTCACTTCCGGGTTTGCTGACCTTACTTCCGGGTGTGGTGACCTCACTTCCGGGTTTGCTGACCTCACTTCCGGGTGTGGTGACCTCACTTCCGGGTTTGCTGCCCTCACTTCCGGGTTTGCTGACATCACTTCCGGGTTTAGTGACGTCACTTCCGGGTTTGGTGACCTCACTTCCGGGTGTGGTGACCTCACTTCCGGGTGTGGTGACGTCACTTCCGGGTTTGGTGACCTCACTTCCGGGTTTGGTGACCTCACTTCCGGGTGTGGTGACCTCACTTCCGGGTTTGCTGACCTAACTTCCGGGTTTGCTGACCTCACTTCCGGGTTTAGTGACGTCACTTCCGGGTTTGGTTACCTCACTTCCGGGTGTGCTGACCTCACTTCCGGGCTTGGTGACCTCACTTCCGGGTGTGGTGACCTCACTTTTGGGTGTGGTGACCTCACTTCCGGGTTTGCTGACATCACTTTCGGGTTTAGTGACGTCACTTCCGGGTTTGGTGACCTCACTTCCGGGTGTGGTGACCTCACTTCCGGGTGTGGTGACCTCACTTCCGGGTTTGGTGACCTCACTTCCGGGTGTGGTGACCTCACTTCCGGGTTTGCTGACCTCACTTCCGGGTTTGCTGACCTCACTTCCGGGTTTAGTGACGTCACTTCCGGGTTTGCTGACCTCACTTCCGGGTTTAGTGACGTCATTTCTGGTTTTGGTTACCTCACTTCCGGGTTTGGTGACCTCACTTCCGGGTTTGGTGACCTCCCTTCCGGGTTTGCTGACCTCACTTCCGGGTTTAGTGATGTCACTTCCGGGTTTGGTGACCTCACTTCCGGGTTTGCTGACCTCACTTCCGGGTTTGCTGGCATCACTTCCGGGTATAGTGACGTCACTTCCGGGTTTGGTGACCTCACTTCCGGGTGTGGTGACCTCACTTCCGGGTTTGGTGACGTCACTTCCGGGTGTGGTGACCTCACTTCCGGGTTTAGTGACGTCACTTCCGGGTTTGGTGACGTCACTTCCGGGTTTGGTGACCTCACTTCCGGGTGTGGTGACCTCACTTCCGGGTTTAGTGACGTCACTTCCGGGTTTGCTGACCTCACTTCCGGGTTTGCTGACCTCACTTCCGGGTTTGCTGAAGTCACTTCTGGGTCTGCTGAAGTCACTTCTGGGTTTGCTGACCTCACTTCCGGGTTTAGTGACGTCACTTCCGGGTTTGGTGACCTCACTTCCGGGTGTGGTGACCTCACTTCCGGGTTTGCTGACCTCACTTCCGGGTGTGGTGACCTCACTTCCGGGTTTGCTGACCTCACTTCCGGGTGTGGTGACCTCACTTCCGGGTTTGCTGGCATCACTTCCGGGTTTAGTGACGTCACTTCCGGGTTTGGTGACCTCACTTCCGGGTGTGGTGACCTCACTTCCGGGTTTGCTGACCTCACTTCCGGGTGTGGTGACCTCACTTCCGGGTGTGGTGACCTCACTTCCGGGTTTGCTGACCTCACTTCCGGGTTTGCTGACCTCACTTCCGGGTGTGGTGACCTCACTTCCGGGTGTGGTGACCTCACTTCCGGGTTTGCTGACCTCACTTCCGGGTGTGGTGACCTCACTTCCGGGTTTAGTGACGTCACTTCCGGGTTTGGTGACCTCATTTCCGGGTTTGGTGACCTCACTTCCGGGTGTGGTGACCTCACTTCCGGGTTTTGTGACGTCACTTCCGGGTTTGGTGACCTCACTTCCGGGTTTGCTGACCTCACTTCCGGGTTTGCTGACCTCACTTCCGGGTTTGGTGACGTCACATCCGGGTTTGGTGACCTCACTTCCGGGTGTGGTGACCTCACTTCCTGGTTTAGTGACGTCACTTCCGGGTTTGGTGACCTCACTTCCGGGTGTGGTGACCTCACTTCCGGGTTTGCTGACCTCACTTCCGGGTTTGCTGACGTCACTTCCGGGTTTAGTGACGTCACTTCCGGGTTTGGTGACGTCACTTCCGGGTTTGGTGACCTCACTTCCGGGTGTGGTGACCTCACTTCCGGGTTTAGTGACGTCACTTCCGGGTTTGGTGACCTCACTTCCGGGTGTGGTGACCTCACTTCCGGGTTTGCTGACCTCACTTCCGGGTTTGCTGACCTCACTTCCGGGTTTAGTGATGTCACTTCCGGGTTTGGTGACCTCACTTCCGGGTGTGGTGACCTCACTTCCGGGTGTGGTGACGTCTCTTCCGCGTTTGCTGACCTCACTTCCGGGTTTAGTGACGTCACATCCTGGTTTGAGGACCTCACTTCCGGGTGTGGTGACCTCACTTCCGGGTTTGCTGACATCACTTCCGGGTTTGGTGACCTCACTTCCGGGTGTGGTGACCTCACTTCCGGGTTTAGTGACGTCACTTCCGGGTTTGCTGACCTTACTTCCGGGTGTGGTGACCTCACTTCCGGGTTTGCTGACCTCACTTCCGGGTGTGGTGACCTCACTTCCGGGTTTGCTGCCCTCACTTCCGGGTTTGCTGACATCACTTCCGGGTTTAGTGACGTCACTTCCGGGTTTGGTGACCTCACTTCCGGGTGTGGTGACCTCACTTCCGGGTGTGGTGACGTCACTTCCGGGTTTGGTGACCTCACTTCCGGGTTTGGTGACCTCACTTCCGGGTGTGGTGACCTCACTTCCGGGTTTGCTGACCTAACTTCCGGGTTTGCTGACCTCACTTCCGGGTTTAGTGACGTCACTTCCGGGTTTGGTTACCTCACTTCCGGGTGTGCTGACCTCACTTCCGGGCTTGGTGACCTCACTTCCGGGTGTGGTGACCTCACTTTTGGGTGTGGTGACCTCACTTCTGGGTTTGCTGACCTCACTTCCGGGTTTAGTGACGTCACTTCCGGGTTTGGTGACCTCACTTCCGGGTTTGCTGACCTCACTTCCGGGTTTGCTGGCATCACTTCCGGGTTTAGTGACGTCACTTCCGGGTTTGGTGACCTCACTTCCGGGTGTGGTGACCTCACTTCCGGGTTTGCTGACCTCACTTCCGGGTGTGGTGACCTCACTTCCGGGTTTGCTGACGTCACTTCCGGGTTTGCTGAAGTCACTTCTGGGTCTGCTGAAGTCACTTCTGGGTTTGCAGACCTGAGTTCCGAATTAGCAGACCTCACTTTCCTGGTCTGCTTACCTCACTTCCGGGTATGCTGACCTCACTTCCGGGTTTGGTGACGTCACTTCCGGTTGTGGTGACCTCACTTCCGGGTTTAGTGACGTCACTTCCGGGTTTGGTGACCTCACTTCCGGGTTTGGTGACCTCACTTCCGGGTGTGGTGACGTCACTTCCGGGTTTGGTTACCTCACTTCCGGGTTTGCTGACCTCACTTCCGGGTTTGCTGACCTCACTTCCGGGTTTGCTGAAGTCACTTCTGGGTCTGCTGAAGTCACTTCTGGGTTTGCTGACCTCACTTCCGGGTTTTGTGACGTCAATTCCGGGTTTGGTGACCTCACTTCCGGGTGTGGTGACCTCACTTCCGGGTTTGCTGACCTCACTTCCGGGTTTAGTGACGTCACTTCTGGGTTTGATTACCTCACTTCCGGGTGTGGTGACCTCACTTCCGGGTTTGGTGACCTCCCTTCCGGGTTTGCTGACCTCACTTCCGGGTTTAGTGACGTCACTTCCGGGTATGCTGACCTCACTTCCGGGTTTAGTGACGTCACTTCCGGGTTTGGTTACCTCACTTCCGGGTGTGGTGACCTCACTTCCGGGTTTGGTGACCTCACTTCCGGGTTTGCTGACCTCACTTCCGGGTTTAGTGACGTCACTTCCGGGTTTGGTGACCTCACTTCCGGGTTTGCTGACCTCACTTCCGGGTTTGCTGGCATCACTTCCGGGTTTAGTGACGTCACTTCCGGGTTTGGTGACCTCACTTCCGGGTGTGGTGACCTCACTTCCGGGTTTGCTGACCTCACTTCCGGGTGTGGTGACCTCACTTCCGGGTGTGGTGACCTCACTTCCGGGTTTGCTGACCTCACTTCCGGGTTTGCTGAAGTCACTTCTGGGTCTGCTGAAGTCACTTCTGGGTTTGCAGACCTGAGTTCCGAATTAGCAGACCTCACTTTCCTGGTCTGCTTACCTCACTTCCGGGTATGGTGACCTCACTTCCGGGTTTAGTGACGTCACTTCCGGGTGTGGTGACCTCACTTCCGGGTTTGCTGACCTCACTACCGGGTTTGCTGAAGTCACTTCTGGGTCTGCTGAAGTCACTTCTGGGTTTGCTGACCTCACTTCCGGGTTTAGTGACGTCACTTCCGGGTTTGGTGACCTCACTTCCGGGTGTGGTGACCTCACTTCCGGGTTTGCTGACCTCACTTCCGGGTGTGGTGACCTCACTTCCGGGTGTGGTGACCTCACTTCCGGGTTTGCTGACCTCACTTCCGGGTTTGCTGAAGTCACTTCTGGGTCTGCTGAAGTCACTTCTGGGTTTGCAGACCTGAGTTCCGAATTAGCAGACCTCACTTTCCTGGTCTGCTTACCTCACTTCCGGGTATGCTGACCTCACTTCCGGGTTTAGTGACGTCACTTCCGGGTGTGGTGACCTCACTTCCGGGTTTGCTGACCTCACTTCCGGGTTTGCTGAAGTCACTTCTGGGTCTGCTGAAGTCACTTCTGGGTTTGCTGACCTCACTTCCGGGTTTAGTGACGTCACTTCCGGGTTTGGTGACCTCACTTCCGGGTGTGGTGACCTCACTTCCGGGTTTGCTGACCTCACTTCCGGGTGTGGTGACCTCACTTCCGGGTTTGCTGACCTCACTTCCGGGTTTGCTGACATCACTTTCGGGTTTAGTGACGTCACTTCCGGGTTTGGTGACCTCACTTCCGGGTGTGGTGACCTCACTTCCGGGTTTGGTGACCTCACTTCCGGGTGTGGTGACCTCACTTCCGGGTTTGCTGACCTCACTTCCGGGTTTAGTGACGTCACTTCTGGGTTTGGTTACCTCACTTCCGGGTGTGGTGACCTCACTTCCGGGTTTGGTGACCTCCCTTCCGGGTTTGCTGACCTCACTTCCGGGTTTAGTGACGTCACTTCCGGGTTTGGTGACCTCACTTCCGGGTTTGCTGACCTCACTTCCGGGTTTGCTGGCATCACTTCCGGGTATAGTGACGTCACTTCCGGGTTTGGTGACCTCACTTCCGGGTGTGGTGACCTCACTTCCGGGTTTGGTGACGTCACTTCCGGGTGTGGTGACCTCACTTCCGGGTTTAGTGACGTCACTTCCGGGTTTGGTGACCTCACTTCCGGGTGTGGTGACCTCACTTCCGGGTTTAGTGACGTCACTTCCGGGTTTGCTGACCTCACTTCCGGGTTTGCTGACCTCACTTCCGGGTGTGGTGACCTCACTTCCGGGTGTGGTGACCTCACTTCCGGGTTTGCTGACCTCACTTCCGGGTTTGCTGAAGTCACTTCTGGGTCTGCTGAAGTCACTTCTGGGTTTGCAGACCTGAGTTCCGAATTAGCAGACCTCACTTTCCTGGTCTGCTTACCTCACTTCCGGGTATGCTGACCTCACTTCCGGGTTTAGTGACGTCACTTCCGGGTGTGGTGACCTCACTTCCGGGTTTAGTGACGTCACTTCCGGGTTTGGTGACCTCACTTCCGGGTTTGCTGACCTCACTTCCGGGTGTGGTGACCTCACTTCCGGGTTTGCTGACCTCACTTCCGGGTTTGCTGGCATCACTTCCGGGTATAGTGACGTCACTTCCGGGTTTGCTGACCTCACTTCCGGGTTTGCTGACCTCACTTCCGGGTTTAGTGACGTCACTTCCGGGTATGCTGACCTCACTTCCGGGTTTAGTGACGTCACTTCCGGGTTTGGTTACCTCACTTCCGGGTGTGGTGACCTCACTTCCGGGTTTGGTGACCTCACTTCCGGGTTTGCTGACCTCACTTCCGGGTTTAGTGACGTCACTTCCGGGTTTGGTGACCTCACTTCCGGGTTTGCTGACCTCACTTCCGGGTTTGCTGGCATCACTTCCGGGTTTAGTGACGTCACTTCCGGGTTTGGTGACCTCACTTCCGGGTGTGGTGACCTCACTTCCGGGTTTGCTGACCTCACTTCCGGGTGTGGTGACCTCACTTCCGGGTGTGGTGACCTCACTTCCGGGTTTGCTGACCTCACTTCCGGGTTTGCTGAAGTCACTTCTGGGTCTGCTGAAGTCACTTCTGGGTTTGCAGACCTGAGTTCCGAATTAGCAGACCTCACTTTCCTGGTCTGCTTACCTCACTTCCGGGTATGGTGACCTCACTTCCGGGTTTAGTGACGTCACTTCCGGGTGTGGTGACCTCACTTCCGGGTTTGCTGACCTCACTTCCGGGTTTGCTGAAGTCACTTCTGGGTCTGCTGAAGTCACTTCTGGGTTTGCTGACCTCACTTCCGGGTTTAGTGACGTCACTTCCGGGTTTGGTGACCTCACTTCCGGGTGTGGTGACCTCACTTCCGGGTTTGCTGACCTCACTTCCGGGTGTGGTGACCTCACTTCCGGGTTTGCTGACCTCACTTCCGGGTTTGCTGACATCACTTTCGGGTTTAGTGACGTCACTTCCGGGTTTGGTGACCTCACTTCCGGGTGTGGTGACCTCACTTCCGGGTGTGGTGACCTCACTTCCGGGTTTGGTGACCTCACTTCCGGGTGTGGTGACCTCACTTCCGGGTTTGCTGACCTCACTTCCGGGTTTGCTGACCTCACTTCCGGGTTTAGTGACGTCACTTCCGGGTTTGCTGACCTCACTTCCGGGTTTAGTGACGTCATTTCTGGTTTTGGTTACCTCACTTCCGGGTTTGGTGACCTCACTTCCGGGTTTGGTGACCTCCCTTCCGGGTTTGCTGACCTCACTTCCGGGTTTAGTGATGTCACTTCCGGGTTTGGTGACCTCACTTCCGGGTTTGCTGACCTCACTTCCGGGTTTGCTGGCATCACTTCCGGGTATAGTGACGTCACTTCCGGGTTTGGTGACCTCACTTCCGGGTGTGGTGACCTCACTTCCGGGTTTGGTGACGTCACTTCCGGGTGTGGTGACCTCACTTCCGGGTTTAGTGACGTCACTTCCGGGTTTGGTGACGTCACTTCCGGGTTTGGTGACCTCACTTCCGGGTGTGGTGACCTCACTTCCGGGTTTAGTGACGTCACTTCCGGGTTTGCTGACCTCACTTCCGGGTTTGCTGACCTCACTTCCGGGTTTGCTGAAGTCACTTCTGGGTCTGCTGAAGTCACTTCTGGGTTTGCTGACCTCACTTCCGGGTTTAGTGACGTCACTTCCGGGTTTGGTGACCTCACTTCCGGGTGTGGTGACCTCACTTCCGGGTTTGCTGACCTCACTTCCGGGTGTGGTGACCTCACTTCCGGGTTTGCTGACCTCACTTCCGGGTGTGGTGACCTCACTTCCGGGTTTGCTGGCATCACTTCCGGGTTTAGTGACGTCACTTCCGGGTTTGGTGACCTCACTTCCGGGTTTGGTGACCTCACTTCCGGGTGTGGTGACGTCACTTCCGGGTTTGGTTACCTCACTTCCGGGTTTGCTGACCTCACTTCCGGGTTTGCTGACCTCACTTCCGGGTTTGCTGAAGTCACTTCTGGGTCTGCTGAAGTCACTTCTGGGTTTGCTGACCTCACTTCCGGGTTTTGTGACGTCAATTCCGGGTTTGGTGACCTCACTTCCGGGTGTGGTGACCTCACTTCCGGGTTTGCTGACCTCACTTCCGGGTTTAGTGACGTCACTTCTGGGTTTGATTACCTCACTTCCGGGTGTGGTGACCTCACTTCCGGGTTTGGTGACCTCCCTTCCGGGTTTGCTGACCTCACTTCCGGGTTTAGTGACGTCACTTCCGGGTATGCTGACCTCACTTCCGGGTTTAGTGACGTCACTTCCGGGTTTGGTTACCTCACTTCCGGGTGTGGTGACCTCACTTCCGGGTTTGGTGACCTCACTTCCGGGTTTGCTGACCTCACTTCCGGGTTTAGTGACGTCACTTCCGGGTTTGGTGACCTCACTTCCGGGTTTGCTGACCTCACTTCCGGGTTTGCTGGCATCACTTCCGGGTTTAGTGACGTCACTTCCGGGTTTGGTGACCTCACTTCCGGGTGTGGTGACCTCACTTCCGGGTTTGCTGACCTCACTTCCGGGTGTGGTGACCTCACTTCCGGGTGTGGTGACCTCACTTCCGGGTTTGCTGACCTCACTTCCGGGTTTGCTGAAGTCACTTCTGGGTCTGCTGAAGTCACTTCTGGGTTTGCAGACCTGAGTTCCGAATTAGCAGACCTCACTTTCCTGGTCTGCTTACCTCACTTCCGGGTATGGTGACCTCACTTCCGGGTTTAGTGACGTCACTTCCGGGTGTGGTGACCTCACTTCCGGGTTTGCTGACCTCACTACCGGGTTTGCTGAAGTCACTTCTGGGTCTGCTGAAGTCACTTCTGGGTTTGCTGACCTCACTTCCGGGTTTAGTGACGTCACTTCCGGGTTTGGTGACCTCACTTCCGGGTGTGGTGACCTCACTTCCGGGTTTGCTGACCTCACTTCCGGGTGTGGTGACCTCACTTCCGGGTGTGGTGACCTCACTTCCGGGTTTGCTGACCTCACTTCCGGGTTTGCTGAAGTCACTTCTGGGTCTGCTGAAGTCACTTCTGGGTTTGCAGACCTGAGTTCCGAATTAGCAGACCTCACTTTCCTGGTCTGCTTACCTCACTTCCGGGTATGCTGACCTCACTTCCGGGTTTAGTGACGTCACTTCCGGGTGTGGTGACCTCACTTCCGGGTTTGCTGACCTCACTTCCGGGTTTGCTGAAGTCACTTCTGGGTCTGCTGAAGTCACTTCTGGGTTTGCTGACCTCACTTCCGGGTTTAGTGACGTCACTTCCGGGTTTGGTGACCTCACTTCCGGGTGTGGTGACCTCACTTCCGGGTTTGCTGACCTCACTTCCGGGTGTGGTGACCTCACTTCCGGGTTTGCTGACCTCACTTCCGGGTTTGCTGACATCACTTTCGGGTTTAGTGACGTCACTTCCGGGTTTGGTGACCTCACTTCCGGGTGTGGTGACCTCACTTCCGGGTTTGGTGACCTCACTTCCGGGTGTGGTGACCTCACTTCCGGGTTTGCTGACCTCACTTCCGGGTTTAGTGACGTCACTTCTGGGTTTGGTTACCTCACTTCCGGGTGTGGTGACCTCACTTCCGGGTTTGGTGACCTCCCTTCCGGGTTTGCTGACCTCACTTCCGGGTTTAGTGACGTCACTTCCGGGTTTGGTGACCTCACTTCCGGGTTTGCTGACCTCACTTCCGGGTTTGCTGGCATCACTTCCGGGTATAGTGACGTCACTTCCGGGTTTGGTGACCTCACTTCCGGGTGTGGTGACCTCACTTCCGGGTTTGGTGACGTCACTTCCGGGTGTGGTGACCTCACTTCCGGGTTTAGTGACGTCACTTCCGGGTTTGGTGACCTCACTTCCGGGTGTGGTGACCTCACTTCCGGGTTTAGTGACGTCACTTCCGGGTTTGCTGACCTCACTTCCGGGTTTGCTGACCTCACTTCCGGGTGTGGTGACCTCACTTCCGGGTGTGGTGACCTCACTTCCGGGTTTGCTGACCTCACTTCCGGGTTTGCTGAAGTCACTTCTGGGTCTGCTGAAGTCACTTCTGGGTTTGCAGACCTGAGTTCCGAATTAGCAGACCTCACTTTCCTGGTCTGCTTACCTCACTTCCGGGTATGCTGACCTCACTTCCGGGTTTAGTGACGTCACTTCCGGGTGTGGTGACCTCACTTCCGGGTTTAGTGACGTCACTTCCGGGTTTGGTGACCTCACTTCCGGGTTTGCTGACCTCACTTCCGGGTGTGGTGACCTCACTTCCGGGTTTGCTGACCTCACTTCCGGGTTTGCTGGCATCACTTCCGGGTATAGTGACGTCACTTCCGGGTTTGCTGACCTCACTTCCGGGTTTGCTGACCTCACTTCCGGGTTTAGTGACGTCACTTCCGGGTATGCTGACCTCACTTCCGGGTTTAGTGACGTCACTTCCGGGTTTGGTTACCTCACTTCCGGGTGTGGTGACCTCACTTCCGGGTTTGGTGACCTCACTTCCGGGTTTGCTGACCTCACTTCCGGGTTTAGTGACGTCACTTCCGGGTTTGGTGACCTCACTTCCGGGTTTGCTGACCTCACTTCCGGGTTTGCTGGCATCACTTCCGGGTTTAGTGACGTCACTTCCGGGTTTGGTGACCTCACTTCCGGGTGTGGTGACCTCACTTCCGGGTTTGCTGACCTCACTTCCGGGTGTGGTGACCTCACTTCCGGGTGTGGTGACCTCACTTCCGGGTTTGCTGACCTCACTTCCGGGTTTGCTGAAGTCACTTCTGGGTCTGCTGAAGTCACTTCTGGGTTTGCAGACCTGAGTTCCGAATTAGCAGACCTCACTTTCCTGGTCTGCTTACCTCACTTCCGGGTATGGTGACCTCACTTCCGGGTTTAGTGACGTCACTTCCGGGTGTGGTGACCTCACTTCCGGGTTTGCTGACCTCACTTCCGGGTTTGCTGAAGTCACTTCTGGGTCTGCTGAAGTCACTTCTGGGTTTGCTGACCTCACTTCCGGGTTTAGTGACGTCACTTCCGGGTTTGGTGACCTCACTTCCGGGTGTGGTGACCTCACTTCCGGGTTTGCTGACCTCACTTCCGGGTGTGGTGACCTCACTTCCGGGTTTGCTGACCTCACTTCCGGGTTTGCTGACATCACTTTCGGGTTTAGTGACGTCACTTCCGGGTTTGGTGACCTCACTTCCGGGTGTGGTGACCTCACTTCCGGGTGTGGTGACCTCACTTCCGGGTTTGGTGACCTCACTTCCGGGTGTGGTGACCTCACTTCCGGGTTTGCTGACCTCACTTCCGGGTTTGCTGACCTCACTTCCGGGTTTAGTGACGTCACTTCCGGGTTTGCTGACCTCACTTCCGGGTTTAGTGACGTCATTTCTGGTTTTGGTTACCTCACTTCCGGGTTTGGTGACCTCACTTCCGGGTTTGGTGACCTCCCTTCCGGGTTTGCTGACCTCACTTCCGGGTTTAGTGATGTCACTTCCGGGTTTGGTGACCTCACTTCCGGGTTTGCTGACCTCACTTCCGGGTTTGCTGGCATCACTTCCGGGTATAGTGACGTCACTTCCGGGTTTGGTGACCTCACTTCCGGGTGTGGTGACCTCACTTCCGGGTTTGGTGACGTCACTTCCGGGTGTGGTGACCTCACTTCCGGGTTTAGTGACGTCACTTCCGGGTTTGGTGACGTCACTTCCGGGTTTGGTGACCTCACTTCCGGGTGTGGTGACCTCACTTCCGGGTTTAGTGACGTCACTTCCGGGTTTGCTGACCTCACTTCCGGGTTTGCTGACCTCACTTCCGGGTTTGCTGAAGTCACTTCTGGGTCTGCTGAAGTCACTTCTGGGTTTGCTGACCTCACTTCCGGGTTTAGTGACGTCACTTCCGGGTTTGGTGACCTCACTTCCGGGTGTGGTGACCTCACTTCCGGGTTTGCTGACCTCACTTCCGGGTGTGGTGACCTCACTTCCGGGTTTGCTGACCTCACTTCCGGGTGTGGTGACCTCACTTCCGGGTTTGCTGGCATCACTTCCGGGTTTAGTGACGTCACTTCCGGGTTTGGTGACCTCACTTCCGGGTGTGGTGACCTCACTTCCGGGTTTGCTGACCTCACTTCCGGGTGTGGTGACCTCACTTCCGGGTGTGGTGACCTCACTTCCGGGTTTGCTGACCTCACTTCCGGGTTTGCTGACCTCACTTCCGGGTGTGGTGACCTCACTTCCGGGTGTGGTGACCTCACTTCCGGGTTTGCTGACCTCACTTCCGGGTGTGGTGACCTCACTTCCGGGTTTAGTGACGTCACTTCCGGGTTTGGTGACCTCATTTCCGGGTTTGGTGACCTCACTTCCGGGTGTGGTGACCTCACTTCCGGGTTTTGTGACGTCACTTCCGGGTTTGGTGACCTCACTTCCGGGTTTGCTGACCTCACTTCCGGGTTTGCTGACCTCACTTCCGGGTTTGGTGACGTCACATCCGGGTTTGGTGACCTCACTTCCGGGTGTGGTGACCTCACTTCCTGGTTTAGTGACGTCACTTCCGGGTTTGGTGACCTCACTTCCGGGTGTGGTGACCTCACTTCCGGGTTTGCTGACGTCACTTCCGGGTTTAGTGACGTCACTTCCGGGTTTGGTGACGTCACTTCCGGGTTTGGTGACCTCACTTCCGGGTGTGGTGACCTCACTTCCGGGTTTAGTGACGTCACTTCCGGGTTTGGTGACCTCACTTCCGGGTGTGGTGACCTCACTTCCGGGTTTGCTGACCTCACTTCCGGGTTTGCTGACCTCACTTCCGGGTTTAGTGATGTCACTTCCGGGTTTGGTGACCTCACTTCCGGGTGTGGTGACCTCACTTCCGGGTGTGGTGACGTCTCTTCCGGGTTTGCTGACCTCACTTCCGGGTTTAGTGACGTCACATCCTGGTTTGAGGACCTCACTTCCGGGTGTGGTGACCTCACTTCCGGGTTTGCTGACATCACTTCCGGGTTTGGTGACCTCACTTCCGGGTGTGGTGACCTCACTTCCGGGTTTAGTGACGTCACTTCCGGGTTTGCTGACCTTACTTCCGGGTGTGGTGACCTCACTTCCGGGTTTGCTGACCTCACTTCCGGGTGTGGTGACCTCACTTCCGGGTTTGCTGCCCTCACTTCCGGGTTTGCTGACATCACTTCCGGGTTTAGTGACGTCACTTCCGGGTTTGGTGACCTCACTTCCGGGTGTGGTGACCTCACTTCCGGGTGTGGTGACGTCACTTCCGGGTTTGGTGACCTCACTTCCGGGTTTGGTGACCTCACTTCCGGGTGTGGTGACCTCACTTCCGGGTTTGCTGACCTAACTTCCGGGTTTGCTGACCTCACTTCCGGGTTTAGTGACGTCACTTCCGGGTTTGGTTACCTCACTTCCGGGTGTGCTGACCTCACTTCCGGGCTTGGTGACCTCACTTCCGGGTGTGGTGACCTCACTTTTGGGTGTGGTGACCTCACTTCTGGGTTTGCTGACCTCACTTCCGGGTTTAGTGACGTCACTTCCGGGTTTGGTGACCTCACTTCCGGGTTTGCTGACCTCACTTCCGGGTTTGCTGGCATCACTTCCGGGTTTAGTGACGTCACTTCCGGGTTTGGTGACCTCACTTCCGGGTGTGGTGACCTCACTTCCGGGTTTGCTGACCTCACTTCCGGGTGTGGTGACCTCACTTCCGGGTTTGCTGACGTCACTTCCGGGTTTGCTGAAGTCACTTCTGGGTCTGCTGAAGTCACTTCTGGGTTTGCAGACCTGAGTTCCGAATTAGCAGACCTCACTTTCCTGGTCTGCTTACCTCACTTCCGGGTATGCTGACCTCACTTCCGGGTTTGGTGACGTCACTTCCGGTTGTGGTGACCTCACTTCCGGGTTTAGTGACGTCACTTCCGGGTTTGGTGACCTCACTTCCGGGTTTGGTGACCTCACTTCCGGGTGTGGTGACGTCACTTCCGGGTTTGGTTACCTCACTTCCGGGTTTGCTGACCTCACTTCCGGGTTTGCTGACCTCACTTCCGGGTTTGCTGAAGTCACTTCTGGGTCTGCTGAAGTCACTTCTGGGTTTGCTGACCTCACTTCCGGGTTTTGTGACGTCAATTCCGGGTTTGGTGACCTCACTTCCGGGTGTGGTGACCTCACTTCCGGGTTTGCTGACCTCACTTCCGGGTTTAGTGACGTCACTTCTGGGTTTGATTACCTCACTTCCGGGTGTGGTGACCTCACTTCCGGGTTTGGTGACCTCCCTTCCGGGTTTGCTGACCTCACTTCCGGGTTTAGTGACATCACTTCCGGGTTTGGTGACCTCACTTCCGGGTTTGCTGACCTCACTTCCGGGTTTGCTGGCATCACTTCCGGGTTTAGTGACGTCACTTCCGGGTTTGGTGACCTCACTTCCGGGTGTGGTGACCTCACTTCCGGGTTTGGTGACGTCACTTCCGGGTGTGGTGACCTCACTTCCGGGTTTAGTGACGTCACTTCCGGGTTTGGTGACCTCACTTCCGGGTTTGGTGACCTCACTTCCGGGTGTGGTGACCTCACTTCCGGTTTTAGTGACGTCACTTCCGGGTTTGCTGACCTCACTTCCGGGTTTGCTGACCTCACTTCCGGGTTTGCTGAAGTCAGTTCTGGGTCTGCTGAAGTCACTTCTGGGTTTGCTGACCTCACTTCCGGGTTTAGTGACGTCACTTCCGGGTTTGGTGACCTCACTTCCGGGTTTGCTGACCTCACTTCCGGGTTTGCTGACCTCACTTCCGGGTGTGGTGACCTCACTTCCGGGTTTGCTGACCTCACTTCCGGGTTTGCTGACCTCACTTCCGGGTTTAGTGACGTCACTTCCGGGTTTGCTGACCTCACTTCCGGGTTTAGTGACGTCACTTCCGGGTTTGGTTACCTCACTTCCGGGTGTGGTGACCTCACTTCCGGGTTTGGTAACCTCACTTCCGGGTTTGCTGACCTCACTTCCGGGTTTAGTGACGTCACTTCCGGGTTTGGTGACCTCACTTCCGGGTTTGCTGACCTCACTTCCGGGTTTGCTGGCATCACTTCCGGGTTTAGTGACGTCACTTCCGGGTTTGGTGACCTCACTTCCGGGTGTGGTGACCTCACTTCCGGGTTTGCTGACCTCACTTCCGGGTGTGGTGACCTCACTTCCGGGTGTGGTGACCTCACTTCCGGGTGTGGTGACCTCACTTCCGGGTTTTGTGACGTCACTTCCGGGTTTGGTGACCTCACTTCCGGGTTTGCTGACCTCACTTCCGGGTTTGCTGACCTCACTTCCGGGTTTGCTGAAGTCACTTCTGGGTCTGCTGAAGTCACTTCTGGGTTTGCTGACCTCACTTCCGGGTTTTGTGACGTCACTTCCGGGTTTGGTGACCTCACTTCCGTGTGTGGTGACCTCACTTCCGGGTTTGCTGACCTCACTTCCGGGTGTGGTGACCTCACTTCCGGGTTTGCTGACCTCACTTCCGGGTTTGCTGACATCACTTTCGGGTTTAGTGACGTCACTTCCGGGTTTGGTGACCTCACTTCCGGGTGTGGTGACCTCACTTCCGGGTGTGGTGACCTCACTTCCGGGTTTGGTGACCTCACTTCCGGGTTTGGTGACCTCACTTCCGGGTTTGCTGACCTCACTTCCGGGTTTGCTGACCTCACTTCCGGGTTTAGTGACGTCACTTCCGGGTTTGCTGACCTCACTTCCGGGTTTAGTGACGTCACTTCTGGGTTTGGTTACCTCACTTCCGGGTGTGGTGACCTCACTTCCGGGTTTGGTGACCTCCCTTCCGGGTTTGCTGACCTCACTTCCGGGTTTAGTGACGTCACTTCCGGGTTTGGTGACCTCACTTCCGGGTTTAGTGACGTCACTTCCGGGTTTGGTGACCTCACTTCCGGGTTTGGTGACCTCACTTCCGGGTTTAGTGACGTCACTTCCGGGTTTGCTGACCTCACTTCCGGGTTTGCTGAAGTCACTTCTGGGTCTGCTGAAGTCACTTCTGGGTTTGCTGACCTCACTTCCGGGTTTAGTGACGTCACTTCCGGGTTTGGTGACCTCACTTCCGGGTTTGCTGACCTCACTTCCGGGTTTGCTGACCTCACTTCCGGGTGTGGTGACCTCACTTCCGGGTTTGCTGACCTCACTTCCGGGTTTGCTGACCTCACTTCCGGGTTTAGTGACGACACTTCCGGGTTTGCTGACCTCACTTCCGGGTTTAGTGACGTCACTTCCGGGTTTGGTTACCTCACTTCCGGGTGTGGTGACCTCACTTCCGGGTTTGGTGACCTCACTTCCGGGTTTGCTGACCTCACTTCCGGGTTTAGTGACGTCACTTCCGGGTTTGGTGACCTCACTTCCGGGTTTGCTGACCTCACTTCCGGGTTTGCTGGCATCACTTCCGGGTTTAGTGACGTCACTTCCGGGTTTGGTGACCTCACTTCCGGGTGTGGTGACCTCACTTCCGGGTTTGCTGACCTCACTTCCGGGTGTGGTGACCTCACTTCCGGGTGTGGTGACCTCACTTCCGGGTTTGCTGACCTCACTTCCGGGTTTGCTGAAGTCACTTCTGGGTCTGCTGAAGTCACTTCTGGGTTTGCAGACCTGAGTTCCGAATTAGCAGACCTCACTTTCCTGGTCTGCTTACCTCACTTCCGGGTATGCTGACCTCACTTCCGGGTTTAGTGACGTCACTTCCGGGTGTGGTGACCTCACTTCCGGGTTTAGTGACGTCACTTCCGGGTTTGGTGACCTCACTTCCGGGTTTGGTGACCTCACTTCCGGGTGTGGTGACCTCACTTCCGGGTTTAGTGACGTCACTTCCGGGTTTGGTGACCTCACTTCCGGGTTTGGTGACCTCACTTCCGGGTGTGGTGACCTCACTTCCGGGTTTTGTGACGTCACTTCCGGGTTTGGTGACCTCACTTCCGGGTTTGCTGACCTCACTTCCGGGTTTGCTGACCTCACTTCCGGGTTTAGTGACGTCACTTCCGGGTTTGCTGACCTCACTTCCGGGTTTAGTGACGTCACTTCCGGGTTTGGTTACCTCACTTCCGGGTGTGGTGACCTCACTTCCGGGTTTGGTGACCTCCCTTCCGGGTTTGCTGACCTCACTTCCGGGTTTAGTGACGTCACTTCCGGGTTTGGTGACCTCACTTCCGGGTTTAGTGACGTCACTTCCGGGTTTGGTGACCTCACTTCCGGGTTTGGTGACCTCACTTCCGGGTTTAGTGACGTCACTTCCGGGTTTGCTGACCTCACTTCCGGGTTTGCTGAAGTCACTTCTGGGTCTGCTGAAGTCACTTCTGGGTTTGCTGACCTCACTTCCGGGTTTAGTGACGTCACTTCCGGGTTTGGTGACCTCACTTCCGGGTTTGCTGACCTCACTTCCGGGTTTGCTGACCTCACTTCCGGGTGTGGTGACCTCACTTCCGGGTTTGCTGACCTCACTTCCGGGTTTGCTGACCTCACTTCCGGGTTTAGTGACGACACTTCCGGGTTTGCTGACCTCACTTCCGGGTTTAGTGACGTCACTTCCGGGTTTGGTTACCTCACTTCCGGGTGTGGTGACCTCACTTCCGGGTTTGGTGACCTCACTTCCGGGTTTGCTGACCTCACTTCCGGGTTTAGTGACGTCACTTCCGGGTTTGGTGACCTCACTTCCGGGTTTGCTGACCTCACTTCCGGGTTTGCTGGCATCACTTCCGGGTTTAGTGACGTCACTTCCGGGTTTGGTGACCTCACTTCCGGGTGTGGTGACCTCACTTCCGGGTTTGCTGACCTCACTTCCGGGTGTGGTGACCTCACTTCCGGGTGTGGTGACCTCACTTCCGGGTTTGCTGACCTCACTTCCGGGTTTGCTGAAGTCACTTCTGGGTCTGCTGAAGTCACTTCTGGGTTTGCAGACCTGAGTTCCGAATTAGCAGACCTCACTTTCCTGGTCTGCTTACCTCACTTCCGGGTATGCTGACCTCACTTCCGGGTTTAGTGACGTCACTTCCGGGTGTGGTGACCTCACTTCCGGGTTTAGTGACGTCACTTCCGGGTTTGGTGACCTCACTTCCGGGTTTGGTGACCTCACTTCCGGGTGTGGTGACCTCACTTCCGGGTTTAGTGACGTCACTTCCGGGTTTGGTGACCTCACTTCCGGGTTTGGTGACCTCACTTCCGGGTGTGGTGACCTCACTTCCGGGTTTTGTGACGTCACTTCCGGGTTTGGTGACCTCACTTCCGGGTTTGCTGACCTCACTTCCGGGTTTGCTGACCTCACTTCCGGGTTTAGTGACGTCACTTCCGGGTTTGCTGACCTCACTTCCGGGTTTAGTGACGTCACTTCCGGGTTTGGTTACCTCACTTCCGGGTGTGGTGACCTCACTTCCGGGTTTGGTGACCTCACTTCCGGGTTTGCTGACCTCACTTCCGGGTTTAGTGACGTCACTTCCGGGTTTGGTGACCTCACTTCCGGGTTTGCTGACCTCACTTCCGGGTTTGCTGGCATCACTTCCGGGTTTAGTGACGTCACTTCCGGGTTTGGTGACCTCACTTCCGGGTGTGGTGACCTCACTTCCGGGTTTGCTGACCTCACTTCCGGGTGTGGTGACCTCACTTCCGGGTGTGGTGACCTCACTTCCGGGTTTGCTGACCTCACTTCCGGGTTTGCTGAAGTCACTTCTGGGTCTGCTGAAGTCTCTTCTGGGTTTGCAGACCTGAGTTCCGAATTAGCAGACCTCACTTTCCTGGTCTGCTTACCTCACTTCCGGGTATGCTGACCTCACTTCCGGGTTTAGTGATGTCACTTCCGGGTGTGGTGACCTCACTTCCGGGTTTAGTGACGTCACTTCCGGGTTTGGAGACCTCACTTCCGGGTTTGGTGACCTCACTTCCGGGTGTGGTGACCTCACTTCCGGGTTTTGTGACGTCACTTCCGGGTTTGGTGACCTCACTTCCGGGTTTGCTGACCTCACTTCCGGGTTTGCTGACCTCACTTCCGGGTTTGCTGAAGTCACTTCGGGGTCTGCTGAAGTCACTTCTGGGTTTGCTGACCTCACTTCCGGGTTTTGTGACGTCACTTCCGGGTTTGGTGACCTCACTTCCGGGTGTGGTGACCTCACTTCCGGGTTTGCTGACCTCACTTCCGGGTGTGGTGACCTCACTTCCGGGTTTGCTGACCTCACTTCCGGGTTTGCTGACATCACTTTCGGGTTTAGTGACGTCACTTCCGGGTTTGGTGACCTCACTTCCGGGTGTGGTGACCTCACTTCCGGGTGTGGTGACCTCACTTCCGGGTTTGGTGACCTCACTTCCGGGTGTGGTGACCTCACTTCCGGGTTTGCTGACCTCACTTCCGGGTTTGCTGACCTCACTTCTGGGTTTAGTGACGTCACTTCCGGGTTTGCTGACCTCACTTCCGGGTTTAGTGACGGCACTTCTGGGTTCGGTTACCTCACTTCCGGGTGTGGTGACCTCACTTCCGGGTTTGGTGACCTCCCTTCCGGGTTTGCTGACCTCACTTCCGGGTTTGCTGAAGTCACTTCTGGGTCTGCTGAAGTCACTTCTGGGTTTGCTGACCTCACTTCCGGGTTTAGTGACGTCACTTCCGGGTGTGGTGACCTCACTTCCGGGTTTGCTGACCTCACTTCCGGGTTTGCTGACCTCACTTCCGGGTTTAGTGACGTCACTTCCGGGTTTGCTGACCTCACTTCCGGGTTTAGTGACGTCACTTCCGGGTTTGGTTACCTCACTTCCGGGTGTGGTGACCTCACTTCCGGGTTTGGTGACCTCACTTCCGGGTTTGCTGACCTCACTTCCGGGTTTAGTGACGTCACTTCCGGGTTTGGTGACCTCACTTCCGGGTTTGCTGACCTCACTTCCGGGTTTGCTGGCATCACTTCCGGGTTTAGTGACGTCACTTCCGGGTTTGGTGACCTCACTTCCGGGTGTGGTGACCTCACTTCCGGGTTTGCTGACCTCACTTCCGGGTGTGGTGACCTCACTTCCGGGTGTGGTGACCTCACTTCCGGGTTTGCTGACCTCACTTCCGGGTTTGCTGAAGTCACTTCTGGGTCTGCTGAAGTCACTTCTGGGTTTGCAGACCTGAGTTCCGAATTAGCAGACCTCACTTTCCTGGTCTGCTTACCTCACTTCCGGGTATGCTGACCTCACTTCCGGGTTTAGTGACGTCACTTCCGGGTGTGGTGACCTCACTTCCGGGTTTAGTGACGTCACTTCCGGGTTTGGTGACCTCACTTCGGGGTTTGGTGACCTCACTTCCGGGTTTAGTGACGTCACTTCCGGGTTTGGTGACCTCACTTCCGGGTTTGCTGACCTCACTTCCGGGTTTGCTGACCTCACTTCCGGGTTTGCTGAAGTCACTTCTGGGTCTGCTGAAGTCACTTCTGGGTTTGCTGACCTCACTTCCGGGTTTAGTGACGTCACTTCCGGGTTTGGTGACCTCACTTCCGGGTGTGGTGACCTCACTTCCGGGTGTGGTGACGTCTCTTCCGGGTTTGCTGACCTCACTTCCGGGTTTAGTGACGTCACATCCTGGTTTGAGGACCTCACTTCCGGGTGTGGTGACCTCACTTCCGGGTTTGCTGACATCACTTCCGGGTTTGCTGACCTCACTTCCGGGTTTGCTGACCTCACTTCCGGGTTTAGTGACGTCACTTCCGGGTTTGCTGACCTCACTTCCGGGTTTAGTGACGTCACTTCCGGGTTTGGTTACCTCACTTCCGGGTGTGGTGACCTCACTTCCGGGTTTGGTGACCTCACTTCCGGGTTTGCTGACCTCACTTCCGGGTTTAGTGACGTCACTTCCGGGTTTGGTGACCTCA